>NC_028151.1:0-16499 GCF_023375685.1 Ictalurus furcatus | reverse complement strand
TATACAATATAATGCGAATTTATAACACTATATATCAACACATATCACTACTTGTTGAATACGCCAACCGAGCCTTGCCTGGTTTAGGGGTTTAACAGGATTAACTAGGATTTGTACGGCGTGGGGGGTAGGGGGGTTTACCGCGCGTGAGACCCGGGGGGATATTAGGGAGGTATGCCTGGAAGTGACAATATAGGTTATGTACTTGATAGAGACTCATGTAATTATTCAAGGTATGTCATTAGAGCATTACATATTCGTTTGGCTTGAATAAAAATAGAGCAACCTTGAACGTCTGTTGATTGCCTGCATGAAGTATGCCAAATGAAAGTGACCTTAAAAATAAAAACCCCATGCCTATAAAAGAACGCCTTGGCTTGGGGGGTGCTTGCTACGGCGGAGTAACACCAATAAGCGATGCCAGGTAAGTTCATGTCATGGGGGGTTTAAATGTATGGCCCTGAAATAGGAACCAGATGCCAGTAATAGTGTGAGTTGTGTGACCCTCACAAGTTTTGTCCCTGATCGTTCAAGGACTGTGTATCTTAAGGTATACAGGGATGGTGGTCTCTTACTACATAGAATGTTGTTTAGCAATTATAGTTGGGGAACGCATAGAAAATGGTTGTATGGAGGTATTGGGAGTCATGAAGTTACTCGTTTTAAGATATTTTATTTATGAGTTTGAATTAATATGGTTTATGTACGGCTTCTTGTAATGTTGTAGACAAAAATGTGTTATGTAGGGTGTATGTTGATATATCATGTAATGGATTAAACCATGATGTAATATTATACATAGTATGTACTTAAACCATGATGTTAAGTTATACATATTATGTACTAAACCATAGTGAGGTTGTGCATGTCGGGAAATATTGGTTTACAGAAAATAGTTTAATTAAGAATCCTAGCTTTGGGAGTTAGGGGTGAGAGTTAAAATCTCTTTTTTCTGGCACTAGGAGGGAGTTTAACCTTCAATCTCCGGATTACAAGACCGGCGCTTTATGGTTAAGCTACTAGAGCATTTGAAATTAATGGTTTTGTTTTCTAATCAGCCTATTAATGGGTTAAAGATTAGAAATAGGGAGAAGTACAGTACGGAAGCGACTTGCCCGATGATGATGAATGGGTGTTCAACAGGTATTCCGCCGATTCAGGTTAAGATAGCCACGTCTGCTACTAGGGTTCAAAATAGTAGTTGGGAGAGGGGGCGGAAAGTGAGGCCTTGTTGTTTAGAGGTGTGTAGGAGGGGAACAACTATAAGTACTAAGATGGAGAGGAGTAGTGCTAGAACTCCGCCGAGCTTGTTGGGAATTGATCGTAGGATGGCGTAAGCAAATAGGAAATATCATTCGGGCTTGATGTGGGGAGGGGTTACTAGGGGGTTGGCGGGGGTAAAATTTTCTGGGTCGCCGAGGAGATTAGGGGAGAAAAGGGCTAGTGATGCGAGGGCCACGATGAGGAAAACAAAGCCTAGAAGGTCTTTGTAGGAAAAGTATGGGTGGAAGGAGATTTTGTCTGCATCAGAGTTTAGTCCGACTGGGTTATTAGAGCCTGTCTCATGTAGGAACAGGGCGTGTAGTAGTGTTGCTGCGATGATTGCGAATGGCAATAGGAAGTGAAATGCAAAGAATCGGGTTAGTGTTGCATTATCTACAGAGAACCCCCCTCAGATTCATTGTACGAGGGCGTTTCCTATGTAGGGCACAGCTGATAGGAGGTTTGTAATGACTGTGGCGCCTCAGAATGATATTTGTCCTCATGGCAGTACGTAGCCTACAAATGCGGTCATTATTACTAGTAATAAAAGGATTACTCCAATGTTTCAAGTTTCTTTATAAAGGTAGGAGCCGTAGTATAGGCCCCGCCCAATGTGCAGGTAGATGCAGATAAAGAAGAAAGAGGCCCCGTTAGCATGGAGGTTGCGGATGAGCCATCCGTAATTTACATCTCGGCAAATGTGGGCGACGGATGAAAAGGCAGTTGAGATGTCTGAGGTGTAGTGTGTAGCCAGGAAGAGCCCTGTTAGGATTTGTGCTATAAGACATAATAATAGTAAGGAGCCGAAGTTTCATCATGCGGAGATGTTAGATGGGGCGGGGAGATCAATTAGTGCATTGTTGGCAATTTTGAATAGTGGGTGGGTTTTTCGGGTGACCATGGTTCTCATAGTTGAATAACAACGGTGGGTTTTCAAGTCATTGGTCCTGGTTAGAGCCCGGGTGAGAATTATGACATATTTTCTTGATTTATTTTTGTTAAGTTTAGTGGTGGGTTTGGTGGGGGTTGCTTCTAATCCGGCGCCGTATTTTGCCGCTTTAGGCTTAGCTGTGGCGGGAGGGGTAGGATGTGGGGTTTTAGTGGGGCATGGTGGGTCGTTAGTTGGTTTAATATTATTTTTAATCTATTTGGGGGGAATGTTAGTGGTGTTTGCATACTCAGCGGCTTTGGCCGCTGAGCCTTTTCCTGAGACGTGGGGGGCAGGATCGGTAAAGGTTTATGTTTTGATGTATTTGTTTGGGGTGGGGGTCGCAGTGTGGTGGTTTTGGGGTGGATATGGGGGGTATTGGGTTATTGATGAGTTTAAAGACTTTTTTATAGTGCGGGGGGATATTGGTGGAATTTCTTTAATGTATTCTGTTGGTGGGGGGATGTTAGTGGTGTGTGCGTGAGTATTATTGTTGTGTCTTTTTGTGATTTTGGAGCTAACTCGTGGTTTAAGTCGGGGAGCTCTTCGGGCGGTTTAGACTGTGGAGAGTAGCACAATAATTAGGGCTGTAGAAATTAGGTAGAAGGTTAGGTAGACTTTGATGATGTTGGTGTTAATATTATCAAATATTGAGGACAGGGTGAAGTGTAAGGGATGAAGTCCTTTGGGTCCTATTTCTATTCATTGTCGATCGAGTTTTGTGGCTTGTTTTCCTAGTGTGAGGTTGAGCTTAGGCAGGGAGCGATGAATAATTGGTGGGAAGAATCCTAATATGTTGGAAAAGTTGTGAGGGATCAGTAGAGAGGTAATCTTGATTTGTTTAGAGGTTGTTGTAGCCAGGGCTAGGGCAATAACAACTCCCAGGATGGTGACTGCAATAGCAGCTATTTTAAGGGAGAGGGGTATTGTTATGATGGGGGTCTTGGATGGCAGGAAGTTTGAGGTGATGATTAGTCCTGCGATGATGCTTCCTCAGGCCAGGCGCTCAATAGATGCGATTACTGCGGGATGATTTTCGTTGATTGGGGATAGAGTTGAGAATCGGGGGGAGCCTATAACTACGAAGAAGATAATTCGGAGGCTGTAGACTGCAGTGAAGGAGGTAGCGATTAGTGTTAAGGTTAGGGCTCAGGCGTTTAGGTGAGAGGTATTGAGGGCTTCAATAATTGCATCTTTTGAGAAGAATCCTGTTAGGAAGGGCATGCCTGTTAGTGCAAGGCTGCCAATAGTCAAGCAGGATGAGGTAAATGGCATTAATTTGTGTAGGCCTCCTATTTTTCGGATGTCTTGTTCGTCATTGAGGCTATGAATAATTGAGCCTGAGCATAAGAATAGTATGGCCTTAAAGAAGGCATGAGTGCAGATATGTAGGAAGGCTAGTTGGGGCTGATTTAGGCCAATAGTAACTATTATGAGGCCTAGTTGGCTTGATGTTGAGAATGCTACAATTTTTTTGATATCATTTTGGGTGAGAGCACAGGTTGCGGTGAATAGGGTCGTTAAAGCGCCGAGGCAGAGGCAGATGGTTAAGGCTAGCTGATTATTTTCTATCAGGGGGTGAAGTCGAATTAGTAGGAAGATTCCTGCAACTACTATTGTGCTTGAATGCAGTAGGGCTGAAACTGGGGTTGGGCCTTCTATTGCTGAGGGCAGTCACGGGTGTAGCCCGAATTGGGCGGATTTTCCTGTGGCGGCTAAAATAAGGCCCATTAGTGGGAGGGTTATGTCAAAATCTTTGGATAGTAGAAAAATTTGTGGAATTTCTCAGGAATTGAGGTTTATTGCGGCCCAGGCGATGGCTAAAATTAGGCCGACGTCCCCGACTCGGTTGTAAATAACTGCTTGGAGGGCTGCTGTATTGGCGTCGGCTCGGCCGTGTCATCATCCGATTAGTAGAAAGGATATGATGCCGACACCTTCTCAGCCGATGAATAGTTGAAATATGTTGTTGGCGGTGACTAAGATGACCATGGCCACTAGGAATAGTAATAAGTATTTAAAGAATCGATTTAGGTAGGGGTCAGAGTGCATATATCATGATGCAAATTCTAGAATAGATCATGTTACGTACAGGGCAATGGGGGTGAAGATGAGAGAGTAGTGGTCGAATTTGAAGCTAATGTTGATGTCAAAGTTTATGATGTTTATTCAGTTTCAGGTGGTAATAATACTTTCTGTCCCTTGGTCTAGGAAAATAATAAGGGGAATAGTGTTGATAAAGAATGCAGTGCTTACGGCGGTTTTGACATATTTTAGGGCCCATTTTTGGTTTAGGGGGTTTGGACTTAGCGTTGTTATAAGGGGTCACATTAGAATTGCCAGAGTGAGGAGGAGGGTGGTGGTTATAATATTTACCATAGCTGCTACTTGGAGTTGCACCAAGAGTTTTTGGTTCCTAAGACCAACGGATGAACTATTATCCTTTAGGAGCTTTGAATGAGCCACGGAGTTTAACCGTGGTCATAGGGATTAGCAGTCTCTATTGCCTCAGGCCTCTTTCGGTGGATAGGAGGAATTTAACTTCCATTTTTAGAACCACAATCTAATGTTTTTTATTAAACTATATCTACAGTACCATCAACCTCATATAATTTCAGGCTTTGTGATGAGGAGAGCAACTGGGAGGAGGTGAAGAATTATCAGTAGGTGTTCTCGTGTGTGAAAGGGTTGTAGGTTGATGATGTGTTGTGGGAGAGGGCCTCGTTGGGTTATTAAGAACAGGTATAGTGAGTAGGCTGCGGTAATGAGTGTGCCGGCTCCAGTTAAGATTAGGGTTCAGGGTGATCAATTAAATAGTGCGGTAATAATTACAAGTTCTCCTATTAAATTTGGCAGAGGGGGAAGGGCCAAATTTGCTAAGTTAGAGATGAATCATCAAACAGCTGTCAGTGGAAAGATGATCTGTATCCCACGGGCTAAAATCATTGTTCGGCTGTGAGTGCGTTCATAGGTGGTGTTAGCTAGGCAGAATAGGGCGGAGGACACTAGTCCGTGGGCAATTATTAATACGAGAGCACCGGTAAAGCCTCATGGGGTTTGGATTAAGATTCCTCCTGCGACAAGGCCTATGTGGCTAACAGATGAATAGGCAATTAGTGATTTTAAGTCTGTTTGTCGTAAGCAGATGGAGCCTGTTATTAGTACGCCTCACAGGGCTAATGCGATGATGGGGTATACTATGTCTTTGGATAGGGGGTCTAGCATAATTATTATTCGTATTATGCCGTAGCCTCCGAGTTTCAGTAAAATTGCTGCTAGCACTATGGACCCGGCTACTGGGGCTTCTACGTGGGCTTTTGGTAATCAGAGGTGGACTCCATATAGGGGCATTTTTACTAGGAAGGCGATTAAACAGCCCGCTCATCAGATTTTATCTCCTCAGGAGTTAAGGGTCATTGGCTGTGAATATTGAATAATAAGTATTGAAAGAGATCCTGTGTTTTGGTGCAGCAGGAGCAGGGCTACTAATAGGGGAAGAGAGCCGGCTAGGGTGTAGAATAAGAAGTATGTTCCTGCGCTCAGTCGTTCAGCCTGGTTCCCTCAGCGGGTGATAATAATGAGGGTGGGGATTAGGGTTGCTTCAAATATAATGTAGAATATAATGATTTCGGTTGCTCCGAATGCTATAATTAAAAAGGTTTGTAGGGAGGCTAGCAGGGTAATGTAGTTTCGTTGGCGGGCAATGGGCTCAGTTTTAATGTGGTTTTGGCTAGCGAGGATTATGAGGGGGAGCAGTCAGCAGGTGAGTACTAAAAGGGGTGTTGATAAAGGATCTGTGCCTATATATAAGTTAGAGGAAGTTCAGCCTGTCTCTGAGGACCAATTAATTCAGCTAAGACTGACTAGGGCGATGATTAAGCTTTGAAGGGTTGTGGTGGTTCAAACTCATTTAGAGGGGGAGAGTCAGATTGTTGGAAATAACATAATTGTTGGAATTAGGATTTTTAGCATTGTAGTAGGTTTAAGGATTGTAGACGGTCTGTGCCATGGGTTCGGGCTGTGGCAACTAGTAGGGCTAAGCCTGCACCAGCTTCACAGGCTGAAAAAGCTAGTAGGAGAATGGGGGCGGCAGAGAAGGCAGTGGATTCTAGCTGTAGTATTCATAGGGCCAGGGCAATAAATAAAGACAGTATTATGCCCTCTAAGCATAGTAGGGCTGAAAGCAGGTGGGTGCGGTGGAATGCTAGTCCTGTAAGTCCTAGTGTAAATGCGGAGGCGAAGCTGAAGTAGGCAGGAGTCATAAGGGGGCCGCGGGATTAAACCGCGGTTTTCTGAGTCGAAATCAGAGGTCTTAGTTTGGACTAGCCCCCTATTCGGCCCATTCTAGGCCGCCTTGTACTCACTCATAAATTAGGCCTAGGGTGAGCAGGATCAAAATGGTTGCAGCTCATAGAAGGGTGTAGGTAGGGTTTAGTAGTTGATTGCCCCACGGAAGGGGGAGGAGGAGGGCAATCTCTAGGTCAAATAGCAAGAATAGGATGGCGACTAGAAAGAAGCGTAGGGAGAAGGGTAGGCGTGCAGAGCCTAGGGGGTCGAAGCCGCACTCATAGGGGGAGAGTTTCTCTGCATCGGGGCTTATTTGGGGGAGTCAAAATGATACTGTTGCCAGGATTATGGAGAGGACAAGAGTAATAAGTGTAATAATCATGATTAAGTTCATTATCTTTCCTTGGGGTTTAACCAAGACTAGATGATTGGAAGTCATTCGTACTAACTTTAATACTAGAAAGATATGAGCCTCATCAGTAAATAGAGACGTATAGGAATAATCATACAACATCTACGAAGTGTCAATATCAGGCGGCTGCTTCGAATCCGAAGTGGTGTTCTGATGTAAAATGATATTGGATTTGTCGAAGGAGGCAGATGGCAAGGAAGGTTGAGCCGATGATAACATGTAGTCCGTGAAAGCCTGTTGCTACAAAGAAAGTTGAGCCGTACACTCCGTCTGCGATAGTGAAGGGGGCTTCATAGTATTCTATGGCTTGGAGGGCGGTGAAATAGAATCCTAGAAGGATTGTCAGGGCGAGGGATTGAACTGCTTGTTTGCGTTCTCCTTCCATTAGGCTGTGGTGGGACCATGTTACGGTAACACCGGATGCTAGGAGTACTGCGGTATTGAGGAGGGGGACTTCAAACGGGTCTAGGGGAGTAATACCTGTGGGGGGTCAGCATCCTCCAAGTTCTGGGGTGGGGGCGAGACTAGAGTGGTAAAATGCTCAGAAAAACCCTAGAAAGAAGAATACTTCAGAGGTGATAAATAAAATTATTCCGTATCGCAAGCCTTTTTGTACAGGGGGTGTGTGGTGTCCTTGGAAGGTGCCTTCTCGGATGATATCTCGTCATCACTGATACATGGTGAGGAGTAGTAGAATCAGTCCTAGGGTTATAAGAATGGTTGAGTGAAAGTGAAATCAGATTGCTAGACCTGATGTTATTAAGAGTGCAGCGACTGCTCCGGTTAGGGGCCATGGGCTTGGGTCAACCATGTGGTATGCATGTGCTTGGTGGGCCATTATACGTTTTCTTGTAAATATAGGCTTAGTAAGAGAACAAATACATAGGCTTGAATGACGGCTACTGCAACTTCTAGGAGTGTTAATAATACTAGAAGGATGGCGGTAAGGGTTGCTACTGTAGTTATCATGGGCATAAGGGTGACAGTCGCTGTTGAGATTAGTTGAATTAACAGGTGGCCGGCTGTGAGATTAGCTGTGAGTCGGACTCCGAGGGCTAAAGGGCGGATAAATAAGCTGATAGTTTCAATAATAATTAGAATTGGGATTAGAGGGGCGGGAGTCCCTTCTGGCAGGAGGTGTCCTAGGGCTGCAGTGGGCTGGTTTCGGAGACCAATAATAACTGTGGCTAGTCATAGTGGCACGGCTAGTCCTATGTTTAAGGATAGCTGTGTGGTAGGGGTAAAGGTATATGGCAGTAATCCTAGCACATTTAGGGTAAGAATAAAAATTATTAGTGAGGCCAGGATTAGGGCTCATTTATGCCCTGCTTGGTTTAGTGGGGTGAGTAGTTGTTGTGTAAAGGTTTTAATGAATCAGCTTTGTAGGGAGATTAGTCGGTTATTTTGGTAGCGGCCGGTTGGGGAGGGGATTAGAATTCAAGGAAGGGTGAGTGCAATAGCAATTAGGGGGATGCCGAGGTGTGTGGGGCTTATGAATTGGTCAAATAGGTTTAGTGCCATGGTCAGTTTCAGGTGTCTGATTTAAGTTTTTCGGCACTTAGTGCTGTGATTTCATTTGTGAAGGTGTGATTTAAGACTTTATTTGGAATTACTGTCAGGAAAATTAGTCACGAGAATACGAGGATTGCAAATCATGGGGCGGGGTTTAATTGTGGCATGTCACTAGAGGCGGTTGGGGGCCGCCAATCTTTAGCTTAAAAGGCTAATGCTAGTCCCTATTTAGCTTCCTAGTGAGGCGTCTTCAAGCATAAGAGAGGATCAGTTTTCAAAGTGTTCTAGGGGAACGGCTTCTACAACGATGGGCATAAAACTGTGGTTGGCCCCGCAGATTTCAGAACATTGTCCGTAGAACACTCCGGGGCGGGAGGTGATAAAGGATGCTTGGTTTAGTCGTCCTGGGACGGCATCTATTTTGATGCCTAGCGCTGGGACGGCCCAAGAGTGTAGAACGTCTTCAGCTGAGACTAGCACCCGGATTGGGGATTCTATTGGAATTACTATTCGATGGTCTGTTTCAAGTAGTCGGAATTGCCCCGGAGTGAGGTCTTGTGTGGGGATTATATAGGAGTCGAAAGCTAAGTCTTCGTAGTCAGTATATTCATAGCTTCAATATCATTGGTGGCCCATGGCTTTTACTGTTAAGTGGGGGTCATTTACTTCATCCATTAGGTAAAGAATTCGGAGGGAGGGGAGGGCGATTAGAATAAGAATTACTGCTGGGAGGATGGTTCAGACGATTTCAATTTCTTGGGAGTCTAAGATATATTTATTGGTAAGCTTGGTGGTTACTATAACAACAATAATGTATAAGACTAGGGTGCTGATTAGGAAAACAATTATTAAGGCATGGTCGTGGAAGTGCAGAAGTTCTTCTATTACAGGGGAGGCCGCGTCTTGGAATCCTAGTTGTGAGGGATGTGCCATTGAGCCGTGAGGCTCAAGATACGCAGGATTTCAACCTACAGTTTTGCCTTGACAAGGCAGGGTATTGTTCAATTATACTAGTATCTTATAGAAGAAAGTGGCAGAGTGGCTATGTGACTGGCTTGAAACTAGTTTATGGGGGTTCGATTCCTTCCTTTCTCGTTAGTTTGTTTGTACTTGCACAAAGGCTGGCTCCTCAAATGTGTGATAGGGTGGGGGACATCCGTGCAGTCATTCTACGTTTGTGGAGGTGAGTTCTACGGAGAGTACTTCTCGCTTGGCAGTAAAGGCTTCTCATAAAATATATAGGAATATTACAACTGCTACTAGGGACACGAGGGAGCCGATTGAAGAGATGATGTTTCATAGTGAATAGGCATCGGGGTAGTCTGAGTATCGTCGTGGCATGCCAGCAAGGCCTAAGAAGTGTTGTGGAAAGAAGGTGAGGTTTACTCCTACAAATATTGTTCCGAAGTGGATTTTTGTTCAGGTGTCGTGTATTGTATATCCCGTAAAGAGGGGGAATCAGTGGACGAAGGCCCCCATAATAGCAAAGACAGCACCCATAGATAGTACATAATGGAAGTGGGCTACTACATAATAGGTGTCGTGTAGGACGATGTCTAGGGACGAGTTGGCTAGGACGATTCCAGTCAGGCCTCCAACGGTAAATAGGAAAATGAAGCCTAGGGCTCAGAGTAGGGGGGTTTCTCATTTAATTGAGCCACCATGTAGGGTGGCAAGTCAGCTAAACACTTTTACTCCGGTTGGGATTGCAATAATTATTGTTGCAGATGTAAAATATGCTCGAGTGTCTACGTCCATTCCTACAGTAAACATGTGATGTGCTCATACAATAAAGCCTAGAAGACCAATGGCCATTATAGCTCAGACTATTCCTATGTAGCCGAATGGTTCTTTTTTGCCTGCGTAATACGCAACAATGTGAGAAATCATGCCGAAGCCTGGTAAAATTAAAATATATACTTCTGGATGTCCAAAGAATCAGAAAAGGTGTTGGTAAAGAATGGGGTCCCCTCCCCCTGCGGGGTCAAAGAAGGTGGTGTTTAAGTTTCGGTCTGTTAGAAGTATTGTGATGCCAGCAGCTAGGACTGGGAGGGATAGTAGTAGTAGGACGGCTGTAATTAGGACAGCTCAGACAAATAGGGGAGTCTGATATTGTGAAATTGCGGGGGGTTTTATGTTAATAATTGTTGTAATAAAATTAATGGCCCCTAGAATAGACGAAACTCCTGCAAGGTGTAGGGAAAAGATGGTTAAGTCTACGGAGGCCCCTGCATGTGCGAGGTTGCCCGCAAGAGGCGGGTAAACAGTTCATCCTGTCCCCGCTCCCGCTTCAACCCCAGAGGAGGCAAGCAGGAGTAAGAAGGAAGGGGGCAGGAGCCAGAAGCTTATATTGTTTATTCGAGGGAAGGCCATGTCTGGTGCCCCAATCATTAGGGGAACAAGCCAATTTCCAAACCCTCCAATCATAATTGGCATTACTATAAAGAAAATTATTACAAAGGCGTGGGCAGTGACAATAACATTATAAATTTGGTCATCGCCTAGAAGGGCACCGGGCTGGGCTAGCTCTGCCCGGATAAGCAGGCTAAGGGCCGTGCCGACTATTCCGGCTCAGGCACCAAATACAAGGTAGAGGGTGCCAATATCTTTATGGTTGGTTGAGAAAAATCAGCGCGTGATCGTCACAGGTAGGGTGGCCGAGAGTTAGGCGGTGGATTGTAGCTCCATGAACAAAGGTTTAAGTCCTTTCCCTATCAGGAGCCCCGTGGTGTATTACACGTTAGATTGCAAATCTTAAGAAGTAGGCTAATTGCCTACCGGGGCTTTCCCCGCCTTTTGGCCGGGAGGCGGGGAAAGTAGATGAATGCTCGCTGGCTTGAGCGTCTAGCTGTTAACTAGGAGTTTGTAGGATCGAGGCCTTCTCATCTAGGAAGGCTTTAGCTTAATTAAAGTGTCTGAGTTGCATTCAGAAGATGTGAGATAAAGTCTTGCAAGTCTTATGCAGAGATTAGGAGATTTTCACTCCTACTTAAAGCTTTGAAGGCTTTTGGTCTTTGTGTTATCCTAAATCTCTAATTGGTTAGTGTTTGGGCCAGGGGGGTGAGGGGAAGGAGTAGCAGGGTTATAATTATTAGGGTGGCGAGAGGGGCTGTGGCCTGTGTGTTTTGCATGCGCCAGGGGGCGGAGGAGTTATTTGTATTGGGGGAAATTGTTAGTGTTATGGCGTAACAGAGTCGTAGGTAAAAGTATAAGCTTAATAAAGCGCTGAGTGCTATTATTGTTGCGGTGAGGGGAAGTCCTTGTATGGTTAGTTCTTGTAAGATCAGTCATTTTGGCATAAAACCTGTTAGTGGGGGGAGGCCTCCTAGAGATAGTAGGGCTAGGGCAGCTATGGCTGTAATAGTGGGCACTTTGGCCCAGCTTATTGCTAGGGTATTAATTTTTGTGGTGGCTATTAGTTTAAATGTCAGGAATGTTGCTGATGTCATGATGATGTATGTGATTAATACTAGTACGGTTAGCTGTGGTTTATACTGTGTAACAATGATTATTCAGCCGAGGTGGGCGATGGATGAGTAGGCTAGAATTTTTCGTAGTTGAGTTTGGTTTAGGCCTCCTCAGCCCCCGATGAAAACTGATAGTAGCCCCAGGGTTGTTAGTAGGAGCGGGTGGGTAAATGGGGCTATTTGAATAATTAGTGCGAATGGGGCTAGTTTTTGTCAGGTGGCTATGATTAGCCCTGTAGTTAAGTTTAGGCCTTGTATGACCGGGGGCATTCAGAAGTGTACGGGGGCTAGTCCCACTTTTAGTGCTAGTGCCATGGTAATTAAGATTGTTGCGGCGGGGTGGGATAGGCAGTAGATGTTTCATTCTCCCGTAGCTCAGGCGTTGATAGTGCTGGCGAACAGGATAGTTGCTGCGGCGGCGGCTTGGGCTAGAAAGTATTTAGTGGTGGCTTCTACTGCTCGGGGGTGGTGGTGTTGGGCTATTAAGGGGAGAATTGCTAGGGTATTAATCTCTAGTCCTATTCATGCTAATAGTCAGTGGGAGCTTATAAAGGTAAGGGCCGTGCCAAGGCCCAGGCTTGATAATAAAATTGTGATGATGTAGGGGCTCATTGGTAAGAGAAGGGTTTTAACCTACATTTTTGGGGTATGGGCCCAAAAGCTTAATTTAGCTGATCTTACTAGGAAGTGGTGTAACGGAAACACTTGGAGTTTTGATCTCCATGATATGGGCTCAAATCCCTTCTTTCTAAGGAGCTGGGAGGATTTTAACCTCCATTTATCACTCTATCAAAGTGGTCCTTGGGCGTTCAGGCACGGCTCCACTATAGTTGGGGTGGCAGTCCTGTGAGTGCGATGGGTAGGGCGGCATGTCATAAGATAAGGGCCAATGTTATTGGTAGGAAGTTTTTTCATACTAAATGTATGAGTTGGTCATATCGGAATCGGGGGTAGGAAGCGCGGACTCACAAAAATAATATGGATAATAGGGCAGCTTTTGTTATGATGTTTATTGAAGCCAGTTCGGGGGCGTGTGGGAAGTGTATTGCTCCCATAAATAGGATGGCTGATAGTGTGTTTATTAGGAGAATATTGGCGTATTCAGCTAGGAAAAATAGTGCGAAAGGGCCTCCGGCATATTCTACGTTAAAGCCTGATACTAGTTCTGATTCACCCTCTGTAAGATCGAAGGGGGCTCGGTTTGTCTCTGCGAGGGTGGAGATATATCATATGGCGGCTAGGGGCCAGGCAGGAATTAGGAGTCAGACAGCTTCTTGTGTTATATTAAATATTTGGAGGGTGAAACCTCCTGTAAAGATAATAATTGATAGTAGAATTAGGCCTAGGCTGACCTCGTAGGAGATAGTTTGGGCGACTGCTCGGAGGGCCCCGATGAGGGCATATTTTGAGTTGGAGGCCCATCCGGACCCTAAAATAGAGTAGACTGCTAGACTAGAGAGGGCCAGGATAAATAGTATTCCGAGGTTTAGGTCGGCTACGGGGTGGGGAAGGGGCATGGGGGCTCATAATATTAATGCTAGGGTTAGGGCCAACATGGGGGCAGTGAGGAATAAAAATGGAGATGAGGTTGAGGGGCGGATGGGCTCTTTGATGAAGAGTTTAACCCCGTCTGCAATTGGTTGAAGGAGGCCGTAGGGGCCTACAACATTTGGGCCTTTGCGTAATTGTATATACCCTAGGACTTTACGTTCAACTAGGGTTAGGAAGGCTACTGCTAACAATACTGGCACGATGTAGGCTAGGGGGTTAATAATGTGGGTAATTAAGAGGGTCATCATAATTAAGAGGAGGATTTGAACCTCCGGTTGAAAGGGCTTAGGCCTTTTGCAATTACCGGGCTCTGCCACCTTAATAATCTTATCTTGATGTGGGATTATGCCCTCCCTTTGTTTAATTTAGTTGGTGTCATTAAGTTGGGGTGGGGCGTGCTTATAGCATGGGCCCCCCTTTTCCGGTCCTTTCGTACTGGGGAAAGTGGCATTACAGATAGAAACTGACCTGGATTGCTCCGGTCTGAACTCAGATCACGTAGGACTTTAATCGTTGAACAAACGAACCCTTAATAGCGGCTGCACCATTAGGATGTCCTGATCCAACATCGAGGTCGTAAACCCCCTTGTCGATATGGACTCTGAAAGGGGATTGCGCTGTTATCCCTAGGGTAACTTGGTTCGTTGGTCGGCAGGTAGCCGGATCTTTTGGTCAGAAATTCTGCGACTTAGAGTTGTCTCTCTTGGTTTTAGGGGGGCTGCCCCAGTCCGCGTGGGAGCTTTATTTTCTCCCGTGGTCGCCCCAACTGAAGATTGGGATCAGGTGCTATTTAGTTTGACTGAGTCCTTGACATAGGTGATCTTGTATCTTAAGCTCCAAAGGGTCTTCTCGTCTTGTATATATATGTCCGCTTCTGCACGGGCAGATCAATTTCATTGACCTGAAAGGGGAGACAGTTAAGCCCTCGTTCCACCATTCATACAGGTCTCCATTTAAGAGACAAGTGATTGCGCTACCTTCGCACGGTCAAAATACCGCGGCCGTTTAACATGTCACTGGGCAGGCAAGACCTCCTATACATTGATTTTTGCAGGAGGCGATGTTTTTGGTAAACAGGCGAGGCTTATGTTTGCCGAGTTCCTTCCTTTTCTTTTAGTCTTTCCTATTTTGCCTTCCGGTGTGGGGTTAACGATGCAGGTGTATGGAGATTTCTTGATATTTAATATAACCATAATGCCCTCTTTAATTGGGTTCGTTAATTGCTAGTGGTAGGTCCAATTTAGCGTACACATAGGCTAGGAGAAGGGGGTTCCTTCTTATTACTCATTTTAGCAGTATCTCTTCCATGCGGGCATGGATTGGCCTAATATGATTAGGGGTTTAAGATAAAATATTTAAATAATAGATTGTGGTCCGCCGGAGCTTTAACGCTTTCTGCTCAGATGGCTGCTTTTAGGCCCACTGGGGCGGCATATCTTGTTTAGTATAATCTTTAACCTCCTGATGAGGTTGTGTCCTGTTTCAAAGGGGCTGTACCCCCTTTGACTAACTCTCGTAGGTTTCTCAGGCTCGTCAGTATAAAAGCATTTGTGAGATGAGGAGTACGAGGCTGAACTTCTATTCATTTCTTAGGCAACCAGCTATAACTAAGTTCGGTAGGTTTGTCACCTCTACCCGGAGATCTTCCCACTCTTTTGCCACAGAGACGGGTTGGCCCTAATTAATAGGCTGTCTCGGGGTAGCTCACTTAGTTTCGGGGTCTTGAACTAAAGTGCGCTTTGCTCGGGGGGCTGGCTAAATCATGATGCAAAAGGTACGAGGTCTAGTCTCTGCTTTATTATGCTTTAATTATTTGTTTCATTTCTCTTTCAGCGTTCCCTTGCGGTACTTTTATTATTGCTTTATAGTGCCTTTTCTGTCACACATACTGAGGCGGTAAAATGTTTTAGTTTGGAGTATTGTAGGTTTTTTAAATGTTTTAATGTTGTTTTAGGTGTTCAGGTGGTTAAGCTAGCTGTTTAGCTCAGGGCGATCCAACTTGCATGGATGTCTTCTCGGTGTAAGGGAGATGCTTGGCTATCTCAGCCACGTCCTGATTGTTCCAAGTGCACCTTCCGGTACACTTACCATGTTACGACTTGCCTCCCCGTATTGATGTGTGGTGTATTAGGAATGTTGGGTGAATATACAGAGGGGAGAGTGACGGGCGGTGTGTGCGCGTCTCAGAGCCTAATTCAAAAGGACACTCTATTTGCTTTTTACTACTAAATCCACCTTCAGGCATTGTTTTCATGGTGCCATTCGTTTAATATTCTAGATGTAGAAAATGTAGCCCATTTCTTCCCACTTCGTACGCTACACCTCGACCTGACGTTTTTGGGCGGGCCCATTTTGCTTACTGTTAGGCCTTCACAGGGTAAGCTGACGACGGCGGTATATAGGCGGGATAAACAAGAAGTGGTGAGGTTTAACGGGGGTTATCGGTTATAGAACAGGCTCCTCTAGGTGGGTCTGAGACACCGCCAAGTCCTTTGGGTTTTAAGCTGTGCTCGTAGTACCCGGGCGGATGTGTGTGTAAGAATACATCTGGGTTTAGGGCTAAGCATAGTGGGGTATCTAATCCCAGTTTGTTTCTTAGCTTTCGTGGGGTCAGGTGTGTTTTTAAAGCTACTTTCGTGTTAGGGTTTCGTGCCCCCGAAATGCGTATGACGGCCCAGGGGGTCTTTAGCTTTATTCGTTGCTGTCCTTAACCACCCTTTACGCCGTGGCTAGCAACTAGGGTCTTTCGTATAACCGCGGTGGCTGGCACGAATTTTACCGGCCCTAATAGCCCTAACTAAGTCAAGTTTACACTTATGGCTTAATGTCTATTACTGCTGAGTTCCCTTGGGGGTGTGGCGTAGCAAGGCGTCTTGGGCGGGGCTAGAGTGTGCCTGATGCCTGCTCCTCGTCCCCGGGCAGGGGATTGAGGGCATTCTCACAGGGGTGCGGAGACTTGCATGTATAAATTGGGCTAAAGCTGATAGTAAAGCCAGGACCAAGCCTTTGTGCTTTTGGAACATTTCTAGGGTCCATCTTAACATCTTCAGTGTTATGCTTTGGTTTAAGCTACAATAGC
>NW_026521056.1:366784-415810 GCF_023375685.1 Ictalurus furcatus | reverse complement strand
CACTTAACATCAACTTTTACATTTTAATGTAAACAATCATATTTCGTAATATTTTAGGTCAGAAACATTTCATAGTACTATATGATGTGTAAATATGTGAAAAATAACAAATTGGAATAGGTAGGGCCATTGATTATATGAGTTTGTTAGAAAAACCACTTTCCTTTGCTCCTAGCGCCTTCTGAAGCGCTGTATAGCGTTTTGAGCGTATAAAGAGCACAAGTGTGTTCGGGTACACAGGATAAAAGGGAACTAGTTTTGTTATTGTACTTTTGATGAAAAGTGACTTTCTAGACATTAAATGTCACTTTTTTCACCTTATCACACTTTAACATCAACTTTTACATTTTAATGTAAACAATCATATTTCGTAATATTTTAGGTCAGAAACATTTCATAGTACTATATGATGTGTAAATATGTGAAAAATAACAAATTGGAATAGGTAGGGCCATTGATTATATGAGTTTGTTAGAAAAACCACTTTCCTTTGCTCCTAGCGCCTTCTGAAGCGCTGTATAGCGTTTTGAGCGTATAAAGAGCACAAGTGTGTTCGGGTACACAGGATAAAAGGGAACTAGTTTTGTTATTGTACTTTTGATGAAAAGTGACTTTCTAGACATTAAATGTCACTTTTTTCACCTTATCACACTTTAACATCAACTTTTACATTTTAATGTAAACAATCATATTTCGTAATATTTTAGGTCAGAAACATTTCATAGTACTATATGATGTGTAAATATGTGAAAAATAACAAATTGGAATAGGTAGGGCCATTGATTATATGAGTTTGTTAGAAAAACCACTTTCCTTTGCTCCTAGCGCCTTCTGAAGCGCTGTATAGCGTTTTGAGCGTATAAAGAGCACAAGTGTGTTCGGGTACACAGGATAAAAGGGAACTAGTTTTGTTATTGTACTTTTGATGAAAAGTGACTTTCTAGACATTAAATGTCACTTTTTTCACCTTATCACACTTTAACATCAACTTTTACATTTTAATGTAAACAATCATATTTCGTAATATTTTAGGTCAGAAACATTTCATAGTACTATATGATGTGTAAATATGTGAAAAATAACAAATTGGAATAGGTAAGGCCATTTATTATATGAGTTTGTTAGAAAAACCACTTTCCTTTGCTCCTAGCGCCTTCTGAAGCGCTGTATAGCGTTTTGAGCGTATAAAGAGCACAAGTGTGTATGGGGACAAAGGATAAATGGGAACTAGTTTTGTTATTGTACTTTTGATGAAAAGTGACTTTGTGAACATAAAATGTCACTTTTTTTACCTCATCGCACTTTAACATCAACTTTTACATTTTAATGTAAACAATCATATTTCGTAATATTTTAGGTCAGAAACATTTCATAGTACTATATGATGTGTAAATATGTGAAAAATAACAAATTGGAATAGGTAGGGCCATTGATTATATGAGTTTGTTAGAAAAACCACTTTCCTTTGCTCCTAGCGCCTTCTGAAGCGCTGTATAGCGTTTTGAGCGTATAAAGAGCACAAGTGTGTATGGGGACACAAGATAAATGGGAAACTAGTTTTGTTATTGTACTTTTGATGAAAAGTGACTTTCTAGACATAAAATGTCACTTTTTTCACCTTATCACACTTTAACATCAACTTTTACATTTTAATGTAAACAATCATATTTCGTAATATTTTAGGTCAGAAACATTTCATAGTACTATATGATGTGTAAATATGTGAAAAATAACAAATTGGAATAGGTAGGGCCATTGATTATATGAGTTTGTTAGAAAAACCACTTTCCTTTGCTCCTAGCGCCTTCTGAAGCGCTGTATAGCGTTTTGAGCGTATAAAGAGCACAAGTGTGTTCGGGTACACAGGATAAAAGGGAACTAGTTTTGTTATTGTACTTTTGATGAAAAGTGACTTTCTAGACATTAAATGTCACTTTTTTCACCTTATCACACTTTAACATCAACTTTTACATTTTAATGTAAACAATCATATTTCGTAATATTTTAGGTCAGAAACATTTCATAGTACTATATGATGTGTAAATATGTGAAAAATAACAAATTGGAATAGGTAGGGCCATTGATTATATGAGTTTGTTAGAAAAACCACTTTCCTTTGCTCCTAGCGCCTTCTGAAGCGCTGTATAGCGTTTTGAGCGTATAAAGAGCACAAGTGTGTTCGGGTACACAGGATAAAAGGGAACTAGTTTTGTTATTGTACTTTTGATGAAAAGTGACTTTCTAGACATTAAATGTCACTTTTTTCACCTTATCACACTTTAACATCAACTTTTACATTTTAATGTAAACAATCATATTTCGTAATATTTTAGGTCAGAAACATTTCATAGTACTATATGATGTGTAAATATGTGAAAAATAACAAATTGGAATAGGTAAGGCCATTGATTATATGAGTTTGTTAGAAAAACCACTTTCCTTTGCTCCTAGCGCCTTCTGAAGCGCTGTATAGCGTTTTGAGCGTATAAAGAGCACAAGTGTGTATGGGGACAAAGGATAAATGGGAACTAGTTTTGTTATTGTACTTTTGATGAAAAGTGACTTTGTGAACATAAAATGTCACTTTTTTTACCTCATCGCACTTTAACATCAACTTTTACATTTTAATGTAAACAATCATATTTCGTAATATTTTAGGTCAGAAACATTTCATAGTACTATATGATGTGTAAATATGTGAAAAATAACAAATTGGAATAGGTAGGGCCATTGATTATATGAGTTTGTTAGAAAAACCACTTTCCTTTGCTCCTAGCGCCTTCTGAAGCGCTGTATAGCGTTTTGAGCGTATAAAGAGCACAAGTGTGTTCGGGTACACAGGATAAAAGGGAACTAGTTTTGTTATTGTACTTTTGATGAAAAGTGACTTTCTAGACATTAAATGTCACTTTTTTCACCTTATCACACTTTAACATCAACTTTTACATTTTAATGTAAACAATCATATTTCGTAATATTTTAGGTCAGAAACATTTCATAGTACTATATGATGTGTAAATATGTGAAAAATAACAAATTGGAATAGGTAAGGCCATTGATTATATGAGTTTGTTAGAAAAACCACTTTCCTTTGCTCCTAGCGCCTTCTGAAGCGCTGTATAGCGTTTTGAGCGTATAAAGAGCACAAGTGTGTATGGGGACAAAGGATAAATGGGAACTAGTTTTGTTATTGTACTTTTGATGAAAAGTGACTTTGTGAACATAAAATGTCACTTTTTTTACCTCATCGCACTTTAACATCAACTTTTACATTTTAATGTAAACAATCATATTTCGTAATATTTTAGGTCAGAAACATTTCATAGTACTATATGATGTGTAAATATGTGAAAAATAACAAATTGGAATAGGTAGGGCCATTGATTATATGAGTTTGTTAGAAAAACCACTTTCCTTTGCTCCTAGCGCCTTCTGAAGCGCTGTATAGCGTTTTGAGCGTATAAAGAGCACAAGTGTGTATGGGGACACAAGATAAATGGAACTAGTTTTGTTATTGTACTTTTGATGAAAAGTGACTTTCTAGACATTAAATGTCACTTTTTTCACCTTATCACACTTTAACATCAACTTTTACATTTTAATGTAAACAATCATATTTCGTAATATTTTAGGTCAGAAACATTTCATAGTACTATATGATGTGTAAATATGTGAAAAATAACAAATTGGAATAGGTAGGGCCATTGATTATATGAGTTTGTTAGAAAAACCACTTTCCTTTGCTCCTAGCGCCTTCTGAAGCGCTGTATAGCGTTTTGAGCGTATAAAGAGCACAAGTGTGTATGGGGACAAAGGATAAATGGGAACTAGTTTTGTTATTGTACTTTTGATGAAAAGTGACTTTGTAGACATAAAATGTCACTTTTTTCACCTCATCGCACTTTAACATCAACTTTTACATTTTAATGTAAACAATCATATTTCGTAATATTTTAGGTCAGAAACATTTCATAGTACTATATGATGTGTAAATATGTGAAAAATAACAAATTGGAATAGGTAGGGCCATTGATTATATGAGTTTGTTAGAAAAACCACTTTCCTTTGCTCCTAGCGCCTTCTGAAGCGCTGTATAGCGTTTTGAGCGTATAAAGAGCACAAGTGTGTTCGGGTACACAGGATAAAAGGGAACTAGTTTTGTTATTGTACTTTTGATGAAAAGTGACTTTCTAGACATTAAATGTCACTTTTTTCACCTTATCACACTTTAACATCAACTTTTACATTTTAATGTAAACAATCATATTTCGTAATATTTTAGGTCAGAAACATTTCATAGTACTATATGATGTGTAAATATGTGAAAAATAACAAATTGGAATAGGTAGGGCCATTGATTATATGAGTTTGTGAGAAAAACCACTTTCCTTTGCTCCTAGCGCCTTCTGAAGCGCTGTATAGCGTTTTGAGCGTATAAAGAGCACAAGTGTGTTCGGGTACACAGGATAAAAGGGAACTAGTTTTGTTATTGTACTTTTGATGAAAAGTGACTTTCTAGACATTAAATGTCACTTTTTTCACCTTATCACACTTTAACATCAACTTTTACATTTTAATGTAAACAATCATATTTCGTAATATTTTAGGTCAGAAACATTTCATAGTACTATATGATGTGTAAATATGTGAAAAATAACAAATTGGAATAGGTAGGGCCATTGATTATATGAGTTTGTTAGAAAAACCACTTTCCTTTGCTCCTAGCGCCTTCTGAAGCGCTGTATAGCGTTTTGAGCGTATAAAGAGCACAAGTGTGTTCGGGTACACAGGATAAAAGGGAACTAGTTTTGTTATTGTACTTTTGATGAAAAGTGACTTTCTAGACATTAAATGTCACTTTTTTCACCTTATCACACTTTAACATCAACTTTTACATTTTAATGTAAACAATCATATTTCGTAATATTTTAGGTCAGAAACATTTCATAGTACTATATGATGTGTAAATATGTGAAAAATAACAAATTGGAATAGGTAGGGCCATTGATTATATGAGTTTGTTAGAAAAACCACTTTCCTTTGCTCCTAGCGCCTTCTGAAGCGCTGTATAGCGTTTTGAGCGTATAAAGAGCACAAGTGTGTTCGGGTACACAGGATAAAAGGGAACTAGTTTTGTTATTGTACTTTTGATGAAAAGTGACTTTCTAGACATTAAATGTCACTTTTTTCACCTTATCACACTTTAACATCAACTTTTACATTTTAATGTAAACAATCATATTTCGTAATATTTTAGGTCAGAAACATTTCATAGTACTATATGATGTGTAAATATGTGAAAAATAACAAATTGGAATAGGTAGGGCCATTGATTATATGAGTTTGTGAGAAAAACCACTTTCCTTTGCTCCTAGCGCCTTCTGAAGCGCTGTATAGCGTTTTGAGCGTATAAAGAGCACAAGTGTGTTCGGGTACACAGGATAAAAGGGAACTAGTTTTGTTATTGTACTTTTGATGAAAAGTGACTTTCTAGACATTAAATGTCACTTTTTTCACCTTATCACACTTTAACATCAACTTTTACATTTTAATGTAAACAATCATATTTCGTAATATTTTAGGTCAGAAACATTTCATAGTACTATATGATGTGTAAATATGTGAAAAATAACAAATTGGAATAGGTAGGGCCATTGATTATATGAGTTTGTTAGAAAAACCACTTTCCTTTGCTCCTAGCGCCTTCTGAAGCGCTGTATAGCGTTTTGAGCGTATAAAGAGCACAAGTGTGTTCGGGTACACAGGATAAAAGGGAACTAGTTTTGTTATTGTACTTTTGATGAAAAGTGACTTTCTAGACATTAAATGTCACTTTTTTCACCTTATCACACTTTAACATCAACTTTTACATTTTAATGTAAACAATCATATTTCGTAATATTTTAGGTCAGAAACATTTCATAGTACTATATGATGTGTAAATATGTGAAAAATAACAAATTGGAATAGGTAGGGCCATTGATTATATGAGTTTGTTAGAAAAACCACTTTCCTTTGCTCCTAGCGCCTTCTGAAGCGCTGTATAGCGTTTTGAGCGTATAAAGAGCACAAGTGTGTATGGGGACACAAGATAAATGGGAACTAGTTTTGTTATTGTACTTTTGATGAAAAGTGACTTTCTAGACATAAAATGTCACTTTTTTCACCTTATCACACTTTAACATCAACTTTTACATTTTAATGTAAACAATCATATTTCGTAATATTTTAGGTCAGAAACATTTCATAGTACTATATGATGTGTAAATATGTGAAAAATAACAAATTGGAATAGGTAGGGCCATTGATTATATGAGTTTGTTAGAAAAACCACTTTCCTTTGCTCCTAGCGCCTTCTGAAGCGCTGTATAGCGTTTTGAGCGTATAAAGAGCACAAGTGTGTTCGGGTACACAGGATAAAAGGGAACTAGTTTTGTTATTGTACTTTTGATGAAAAGTGACTTTCTAGACATTAAGTGTCACTTTTTTCACCTTATCACACTTTAACATCAACTTTTACATTTTAATGTAAACAATCATATTTCGTAATATTTTAGGTCAGAAACATTTCATAGTACTATATGATGTGAAAAATAACAAATTGGAATAGGTAGGGCCAGTGATTATATGAGTTTGTGAGAAAAACCACTTTCCTTTGCTCCTAGCGCCTTCTGAAGCGCTGTATAGCGTTTTGAGCGTAAAAAGAGCACAAGTGTGATCGGGTACACAGGATAAAAGGGAACTAGTTTTGTTATTGTACTTTTGATGAAAAGTGACTTTCTAGACATTAAATGTCACTTTTTTCACCTTATCACACTTTAACATCAACTTTTACATTTTAATGTAAACAATCATATTTCGTAATATTTTAGGTCAGAAACATTTCATAGTACTATATGATGTGTAAATATGTGAAAAATAACAAATTGGAATAGGTAGGGCCATTGATTATATGAGTTTGTTAGAAAAACCACTTTCCTTTGCTCCTAGCGCCTTCTGAAGCGCTGTATAGCGTTTTGAGCGTATAAAGAGCACAAGTGTGTTCGGGTACACAGGATAAAAGGGAACTAGTTTTGTTATTGTACTTTTGATGAAAAGTGACTTTCTAGACATTAAATGTCACTTTTTTCACCTTATCACACTTTAACATCAACTTTTACATTTTAATGTAAACAATCATATTTCGTAATATTTTAGGTCAGAAACATTTCATAGTACTATATGATGAGTAAATATGTGAAAAATAACAAATTGGAATAGGTAAGGCCATTTATTATATGAGTTTGTTAGAAAAACCACTTTCCTTTGCTCCTAGCGCCTTCTGAAGCGCTGTATAGCGTTTTGAACGTATAAAGAGCACAAGTGTGTATGGGGACAAAGGATAAATGGGAACTAGTTTTGTTATTGTACTTTTGATGAAAAGTGACTTTGTGAACATAAAATGTCACTTTTTTTACCTCATCGCACTTTAACATCAACTTTTACATTTTAATGTAAACAATCATATTTCGTAATATTTTAGGTCAGAAACATTTCATAGTACTATATGATGTGTAAATATGTGAAAAATAACAAATTGGAATAGGTAGGGCCATTGATTATATGAGTTTGTTAGAAAAACCACTTTCCTTTGCTCCTAGCGCCTTCTGAAGCGCTGTATAGCGTTTTGAGCGTATAAAGAGCACAAGTGTGTATGGGGACACAAGATAAATGTAAACTAGTTTTGTTATTGTACTTTTGATGAAAAGTGACTTTCTAGACATAAAATGTCACTTTTTTCACCTTATCACACTTTAACATCAACTTTTACATTTTAATGTAAACAATCATATTTCGTAATATTTTAGGTCAGAAACATTTCATAGTACTATATGATGTGTAAATATGTGAAAAATAACAAATTGGAATAGGTAGGGCCATTGATTATATGAGTTTGTTAGAAAAACCACTTTCCTTTGCTCCTAGCGCCTTCTGAAGCGCTGTATAGCGTTTTGAGCGTATAAAGAGCACAAGTGTGTTCGGGTACACAGGATAAAAGGGAACTAGTTTTGTTATTGTACTTTTGATGAAAAGTGACTTTCTAGACATTAAATGTCACTTTTTTCACCTTATCACACTTTAACATCAACTTTTACATTTTAATGTAAACAATCATATTTCGTAATATTTTAGGTCAGAAACATTTCATAGTACTATATGATGTGTAAATATGTGAAAAATAACAAATTGGAATAGGTAGGGCCATTGATTATATGAGTTTGTTAGAAAAACCACTTTCCTTTGCTCCTAGCGCCTTCTGAAGCGCTGTATAGCGTTTTGAGCGTATAAAGAGCACAAGTGTGTTCGGGTACACAGGATAAAAGGGAACTAGTTTTGTTATTGTACTTTTGATGAAAAGTGACTTTCTAGACATAAAATGTCACTTTTTTCACCTTATCACACTTTAACATCAACTTTTACATTTTAATGTAAACAATCATATTTCGTAATATTTTAGGTCAGAAACATTTCATAGTACTATATGATGTGTAAATATGTGAAAAATAACAAATTGGAATAGGTAAGGCCATTGATTATATGAGTTTGTTAGAAAAACCACTTTCCTTTGCTCCTAGCGCCTTCTGAAGCGCTGTATAGCGTTTTGAGCGTATAAAGAGCACAAGTGTGTATGGGGACAAAGGATAAATGGGAACTAGTTTTTTTATTGTACTTTTGATGAAAAGTGACTTTGTGAACATAAAATGTCACTTTTTTACCTCATCGCACTTTAACATCAACTTTTACATTTTAATGTAAACAATCATATTTCGTAATATTTTAGGTCAGAAACATTTCATAGTACTATATGATGTGAAAAATAACAAATTGGAATAGGTAGGGCCAGTGATTATATGAGTTTGTGAGAAAAACCACTTTCCTTTGCTCCTAGCGCCTTCTGAAGCGCTGTATAGCGTTTTGAGCGTAAAAAGAGCACAAGTGTGATCGGGTACACAGGATAAAAGGGAACTAGTTTTGTTATTGTACTTTTGATGAAAAGTGACTTTCTAGACATTAAATGTCACTTTTTTCACCTTATCACACTTTAACATCAACTTTTACATTTTAATGTAAACAATCATATTTCGTAATATTTTAGGTCAGAAACATTTCATAGTACTATATGATGTGTAAATATGTGAAAAATAACAAATTGGAATAGGTAGGGCCATTGATTATATGAGTTTGTTAGAAAAACCACTTTCCTTTGCTCCTAGCGCCTTCTGAAGCGCTGTATAGCGTTTTGAGCGTATAAAGAGCACAAGTGTGTTCGGGTACACAGGATAAAAGGGAACTAGTTTTGTTATTGTACTTTTGATGAAAAGTGACTTTCTAGACATTAAATGTCACTTTTTTCACCTTATCACACTTTAACATCAACTTTTACATTTTAATGTAAACAATCATATTTCGTAATATTTTAGGTCAGAAACATTTCATAGTACTATATGATGAGTAAATATGTGAAAAATAACAAATTGGAATAGGTAAGGCCATTTATTATATGAGTTTGTTAGAAAAACCACTTTCCTTTGCTCCTAGCGCCTTCTGAAGCGCTGTATAGCGTTTTGAACGTATAAAGAGCACAAGTGTGTATGGGGACAAAGGATAAATGGGAACTAGTTTTGTTATTGTACTTTTGATGAAAAGTGACTTTGTGAACATAAAATGTCACTTTTTTTACCTCATCGCACTTTAACATCAACTTTTACATTTTAATGTAAACAATCATATTTCGTAATATTTTAGGTCAGAAACATTTCATAGTACTATATGATGTGTAAATATGTGAAAAATAACAAATTGGAATAGGTAGGGCCATTGATTATATGAGTTTGTTAGAAAAACCACTTTCCTTTGCTCCTAGCGCCTTCTGAAGCGCTGTATAGCGTTTTGAGCGTATAAAGAGCACAAGTGTGTATGGGGACACAAGATAAATGTAAACTAGTTTTGTTATTGTACTTTTGATGAAAAGTGACTTTCTAGACATAAAATGTCACTTTTTTCACCTTATCACACTTTAACATCAACTTTTACATTTTAATGTAAACAATCATATTTCGTAATATTTTAGGTCAGAAACATTTCATAGTACTATATGATGTGTAAATATGTGAAAAATAACAAATTGGAATAGGTAGGGCCATTGATTATATGAGTTTGTTAGAAAAACCACTTTCCTTTGCTCCTAGCGCCTTCTGAAGCGCTGTATAGCGTTTTGAGCGTATAAAGAGCACAAGTGTGTTCGGGTACACAGGATAAAAGGGAACTAGTTTTGTTATTGTACTTTTGATGAAAAGTGACTTTCTAGACATAAAATGTCACTTTTTTCACCTTATCACACTTTAACATCAACTTTTACATTTTAATGTAAACAATCATATTTCGTAATATTTTAGGTCAGAAACATTTCATAGTACTATATGATGTGTAAATATGTGAAAAATAACAAATTGGAATAGGTAGGGCCATTGATTATATGAGTTTGTTAGAAAAACCACTTTCCTTTGCTCCTAGCGCCATCTGAAGCGCTGTATAGCGTTTTGAGCGTATAAAGAGCACAAGTGTGTTCGGGTACACAGGATAAAAGGGAACTAGTTTTGTTATTGTACTTTTGATGAAAAGTGACTTTCTAGACATTAAATGTCACTTTTTTCACCTTATCACACTTTAACATCAACTTTTACATTTTAATGTAAACAATCATATTTCGTAATATTTTAGGTCAGAAACATTTCATAGTACTATATGATGTGTAAATATGTGAAAAATAACAAATTGGAATAGGTAGGGCCATTGATTATATGAGTTTGTGAGAAAAACCACTTTCCTTTGCTCCTAGCGCCTTCTGAAGCGCTGTATAGCGTTTTGAGCGTATAAAGAGCACAAGTGTGTTCGGGTACACAGGATAAAAGGGAACTAGTTTTGTTATTGTACTTTTGATGAAAAGTGACTTTCTAGACATAAAATGTCACTTTTTTCACCTTATCACACTTTAACATCAACTTTTACATTTTAATGTAAACAATCATATTTCGTAATATTTTAGGTCAGAAACATTTCATAGTACTATATGATGTGTAAATATGTGAAAAATAACAAATTGGAATAGGTAGGGCCATTGATTATATGAGTTTGTTAGAAAAACCACTTTCCTTTGCTCCTAGCGCCTTCTGAAGCGCTGTATAGCGTTTTGAGCGTATAAAGAGCACAAGTGTGTTCGGGTACACAGGATAAAAGGGAACTAGTTTTGTTATTGTACTTTTGATGAAAAGTGACTTTCTAGACATTAAATGTCACTTTTTTCACCTTATCACACTTTAACATCAACTTTTACATTTTAATGTAAACAATCATATTTCGTAATATTTTAGGTCAGAAACATTTCATAGTACTATATGATGTGTAAATATGTGAAAAATAACAAATTGGAATAGGTAGGGCCATTGATTATATGAGTTTGTTAGAAAAACCACTTTCCTTTGCTCCTAGCGCCTTCTGAAGCGCTGTATAGCGTTTTGAGCGTATAAAGAGCACAAGTGTGTTCGGGTACACAGGATAAAAGGGAACTAGTTTTGTTATTGTACTTTTGATGAAAAGTGACTTTCTAGACATTAAATGTCACTTTTTTCACCTTATCACACTTTAACATCAACTTTTACATTTTAATGTAAACAATCATATTTCGTAATATTTTAGGTCAGAAACATTTCATAGTACTATATGATGTGTAAATATGTGAAAAATAACAAATTGGAATAGGTAGGGCCATTGATTATATGAGTTTGTGAGAAAAACCACTTTCCTTTGCTCCTAGCGCCTTCTGAAGCGCTGTATAGCGTTTTGAGCGTATAAAGAGCACAAGTGTGTTCGGGTACACAGGATAAAAGGGAACTAGTTTTGTTATTGTACTTTTGATGAAAAGTGACTTTCTAGACATTAAATGTCACTTTTTTCACCTTATCACACTTTAACATCAACTTTTACATTTTAATGTAAACAATCATATTTCGTAATATTTTAGGTCAGAAACATTTCATAGTACTATATGATGAGTAAATATGTGAAAAATAACAAATTGGAATAGGTAAGGCCATTTATTATATGAGTTTGTTAGAAAAACCACTTTCCTTTGCTCCTAGCGCCTTCTGAAGCGCTGTATAGCGTTTTGAGCGTATAAAGAGCACAAGTGTGTCTGGGGACAAAGGATAAATGGGAACTAGTTTTGTTATTGTACTTTTGATGAAAAGTGACTTTGTGAACATAAAATGTCACTTTTTTTTACCTCATCGCACTTTAACATCAACTTTTACATTTTAATGTAAACAATCATATTTCGTAATATTTTAGGTCAGAAACATTTCATAGTACTATATGATGTGTAAATATGTGAAAAATAACAAATTGGAATAGGTAGGGCCATTGATTATATGAGTTTGTTAGAAAAACCACTTTCCTTTGCTCCTAGCGCCTTCTGAAGCGCTGTATAGCGTTTTGAGCGTATAAAGAGCACAAGTGTGTATGGGGACACAAGATAAATGTAAACTAGTTTTGTTATTGTACTTTTGATGAAAATTGACTTTCTAGACATAAAATGTCACTTTTTTCACCTTATCACACTTTAACATCAACTTTTACATTTTAATGTAAACAATCATATTTCGTAATATTTTAGGTCAGAAACATTTCATAGTACTATATGATGTGTAAATATGTGAAAAATAACAAATTGGAATAGGTAGGGCCATTGATTATATGAGTTTGTGAGAAAAACCACTTTCCTTTGCTCCTAGCGCCTTCTGAAGCGCTGTATAGCGTTTTGAGCGTATAAAGAGCACAAGTGTGTTCGGGTACACAGGATAAAAGGGAACTAGTTTTGTTATTGTACTTTTGATGAAAAGTGACTTTCTAGACATTAAATGTCACTTTTTTCACCTTATCACACTTTAACATCAACTTTTACATTTTAATGTAAACAATCATATTTCGTAATATTTTAGGTCAGAAACATTTCATAGTACTATATGATGTGTAAACATGTGAAAAATAACAAATTGGAATAGGTAGGGCCATTGATTATATGAGTTTGTTAGAAAAACCACTTTCCATTGCTCCTAGCGCCTTCTGAAGCGCTGTATAGCGTTTTGAGCGTATAAAGAGCACAAGTGTGTTCGGGTACACAGGATAAAAGGGAACTAGTTTTGTTATTGTACTTTTGATGAAAAGTGACTTTCTAGACATTAAATGTCACTTTTTTCACCTTATCACACTTTAACATCAACTTTTACATTTTAATGTAAACAATCATATTTCGTAATATTTTAGGTCAGAAACATTTCATAGTACTATATGATGAGTAAATATGTGAAAAATAACAAATTGGAATAGGTAAGGCCATTTATTATATGAGTTTGTTAGAAAAACCACTTTCCTTTGCTCCTAGCGCCTTCTGAAGCGCTGTATAGCGTTTTGAGCGTATAAAGAGCACAAGTGTGTATGGGGACACAGGATAAATGGGACCTAGTTTTGTTATTGTACTTTTGATGAAAAGTGACTTTCTAGACATTAAATGTCACTTTTTTCACCTTATCACACTTTAACATCAACTTTTACATTTTAATGTAAACAATCATATTTCGTAATATTTTAGGTCAGAAACATTTCATAGTACTATATGATGTGTAAATATGTGAAAAATAACAAATTGGAATAGGTAGGGCCATTGATTATATGAGTTTGTTAGAAAAACCACTTTCCTTTGCTCCTAGCGCCTTCTGAAGCGCTGTATAGCGTTTTGAGCGTATAAAGAGCACAAGTGTGTATGGGGACACAAGATAAATGGGAACTAGTTTTGTTATTGTACTTTTGATGAAAAGTGACTTTCTAGACATAAAATGTCACTTTTTTCACCTCATCGCACTTTAACATCAACTTTTACATTTTAATGTAAACAATCATATTTCGTAACATTTTAGGTCAGAAACATTTCATAGTACTATATGATGTGTAAATATGTGAAAAATACCAAATTGGAATAGGTAGGGCCATTGATTATATGTGTTTGTTAGAAAAACCACTTTCCTTTGCTCCTAGCGCCTTCTGAAGCGCTGTATAACGTTTTGAGCGTATAAAGAGCACAAGTGTGTACGGGTACACAGGATAAAAGGGAACTAGTTTTGTTATTGTACTTTTGATGAAAAGTGACTTTCTAGACATAAAATTTTTTTCACCTTATCACACTTTAACATCAACTTTTACATTTTAATGTAAACAATCATATTTCGTAATATTTTAGGTCAGAAACATTTCATAGTACTATATGATGTGTAAATATGTGAAAAATAACATATTGGAATACGTAGGGCCATTGATTATATGTGTTTGTTAGAAAAACCACTTTCCTTAGCTCCTAGCGCCTTCTGAAGCGCTGTATAGCGTTTTGAGCGTATAAAGAGCACAAGTGTGTACGGGTACACAGGATAAAAGGGAACTAGTTTTGTTATTGTACTTTTGATGAAAAGTGACTTTCTAGACATAAATTTTTTTTCACCTTATCACACTTTAACATCAACTTTTACATTTTAATGTAAACAATCATATTTCGTAATATTTTAGGTCAGAAACATTTCATAGTACTATATGATGTGTAAATATGTGAAAAATAACAAATTGGAATAGGTAGGGCCATTGATTATATGAGTTTGTTACAAAAACCACTTTCCTTTGCTCCTAGCGCCTTCTGAAGCGCTGTATAGCGTTTTGAGCGTATAAAGAGCACAAGTGTGTATGGGGACACAGCATAAATGGGAACTAGTTTTGTTATTGTACTTTTGATGAAAAGTGACTTTCTAGACATAAAATGTCACTTTTTTCACCTCATCGTACTTCATAATCAACTTTTACATTGTAATGTAAACAATCATATTTCGTAATATTTTAGGTCAGAAACATTTCATAGTACTATATTATGTGTAAATAGGTGAAAAATATCATATTGGAGTACGTCGGGCAATTGATTATATGAGTTTGTTAGAAAAACCACTTTCCTTTGCTCCTAGCCCCTTCTAAAGCGCTGTATAGCGTTTTCAGCGGATAAAGAGCTCATTAACCAAACGTGAGTCAGGTGCAGGTGGTCATGTGACAGCTAGTGCAGTGCAGTGGCTGATGGGAAGTAGAGTCCAGAGTTTCCTGATACATGACAGAACTGATACATGGGCGCTACTGATACATGGGCGCTACTCCCGCTACTCCCGGAGCGCCCAAAATTATACGTCCTCCATCTGGTGGTCCTGGCCCCCTGGGCAAAATGTCCCCAGCAGAACCAGGAGGCCGAGCGGCTTCCACAACGGCACAAGGAGGCTGAGATACTTCCTCAGCTGAACAGGGAGGCTGAGCGACGACTACAGCTGAGCAAGGAGGCTGAGCGACGACCTCAGCTGACCAGGGAGGCTGAGGCTCTGAGGTCACCAGGTGAACTTTGGGCATGGGCGGAGCTTGGGTGGCCGTGTCAGCAGACTTGGGCGTGAGCGGAACTTGGCCGTGCGTGTCGGCAGACTGGGGCGTGAGCGGAATTTGGCCGTGCGGGTCGGCAGACTGGGGCGTGAGCGGAACTTGGCCGTGCGGGTCGGCAGACTGGGGCGTGAGCGGAACTTGGCCGTGCGGGTCGGCAGACTGGGGCGTGAGCGGAACTTGGCCGTGCGTGTCGGCAGACTGGGGCGTGAGCGGAATTTGGCCGTGCGGGTCGGCAGACTGGGGCGTGAGCGGAACTTGGCCGTGCGGGTCGGCAGACTGGGGCGTGAGCGGAACTTGGCCGTGCGGGTCGGCAGACTGGGGCGTGAGCGGAACTTGGCCGTGCGGGTCGGCAGACTGGGGCGTGGACAGAACTTGGGCGACCGGGTCGGTAGACTTGGGCGTGGACAGAACTTGGTCGTTAGGCTTAGATATTAGCGGAGCTTGGTCTACTGGATCAGCAGGCTTGGACGTGACCTCAGAGACTGGAGACTTGACTTGGACCTCAGAGACTGGAGACTTGACTTGGACCTCGGCCGGGCAGGGAGGCGGAGCGACATCCTCGGCGGGGCAGGGAGGCGGAGCGACGACCTCGGTAGGGCCGGGAGGCGGAGCGACGTCCTCGGCTGAACAGGGAGGCCGAGCGACGTCCACGGCTGAACAGGGAGGCCGAGCGACGTCCACGGCTGAACAGGGAGGCCGAGCGACGTCCACGGCTGAACAGGGAGGCCGAGCGACGACCTCGGCTGAACAGGAAGGCTGAGCGAGAGCCATAATAGGGGAGAGAGGGTGGGAGTTGGTCTCCACCCTGACCACAGACTCCTCCTCCTGTCGGCATGGCATGGCGTAGTCCTTTATGAACGCCGGGTGTGGCCTGGTGCATGGTCTGTCCAGCTGCGGCAGGCCTAGCATGCGGTTATTCTGAGCAAGCAGTTCATCTGTCCTTCTTCCCTGCTCCAATAGTCCTATATACCACTCCGCATATGCTGCAAACCAGGCGTCCATCTTGGCGATCTGCTGCTTCTGATAGTGGGTCTTTCATTCTGTCACGAATCGAGGTTGAGCCAGAAGCAAGTGCAGATAATAATATTTATTTAAACAAACGTACTATGAGACAAAGACACTAAGACAACTTGGTATAACACTGTGGCATGAAACAAAACACCGAGACATAAACAACAAGCGTCTAGGACAACGAAAGACAAGCAAACAGTGCAGACAAGGACTATATATACACACACGAGTGCTCATTAACCAAACGTGAGTCAGGTGCAGTTGGTCATGTGACAGCTAGTGCAGTGCAGTGGCTGATGGAGTCCAGAGTTTCCTGATACATGACACAGTGTGCATGGACACACAGGATGAATGGGAACAAGTTTTGTTATGGTACTTTTGATGAAAAGTGACTTTCTACACTTCAAATGACACTTTTTTCACCTTATCATACTTTATCATCAAGTTTTACATTTTAATGTAAACAATCATATTTCGTATTATTTTAGGTCAGAAACATTTCACAGTACTATATTATGTGTGCTGGTTAAAGGTGTTTTTATTTTGGTTTATTTGTTTAGTTTTTTGCTGAAGAGCATGGGGAGATTCGTACTGTTTAAGGGAGCCAAATGTGTAATCCTCAAAGATAACTGCAAAAATATTAACTGCAGTCAATAATCCTTTATAATCCTATAAACGTTTTTGTATTTACGCTTTTACATTTTAGAAAATGGGCAAAATCAAGTTTTATCAGAGAGGCTGTAATAAAAATACAGTTTTTGGAGTATCAGGGTCGGCGCAGTGGCTTTGTAGTTAGCTTCTTTGCTTCACACCCCCAGGTTGTACTCTGGTTTCCGCCCCTTGTCCAAAGACATGCGTTGTAAATTGTCCGTAGTGTGTGAACAGGTGTATGGTGGGCTTACACCTCGTCCACAGTGGCCCCCGCCTTGTGCCCCGAGTCCCCTGAGATAGACTTCAGGGTGACCCTGTGTAAGATCGATGGAATATCTGATTTAATGAACACTGAAAAACTTTTCAATTCTTTTTTTTGAAAGCATGTAACATCAGCACGATGTATGGGGTTCACCGAAACGGGACTATTGAAGACTCGAATAACCGGCTCTTTTTCCAGTCTGTGTAGCCTCACATTCCTGTTATTGGGTGACACGGGTGGAATCCAATGAGGTTTTCTACTGTTCTCAAGGTTTGGCATGCTGTGCATCCTGAGATGCTTTTCTGCTCACCATGTATGTAAAGAGAGGTGATTTGATGTTACCATGGCCGTCCTATTAACTTGACCCAGTCTGGCCATTCTCCTTTCGTCAACAAGGTGTTTCCACCCCGAGAACTGCCACTTACCGGATGTTTTTCACACAAGTATGTGTGTGTGGAAATCCTAGGAGAGCCGCAGTTTCTGGAATACTCAAACCAGACCATTTAGAATCTACAACCATGCCACGGATAAAATCACTGGATTACATTCTGGTGTTTGATGTGAATATTGACTGAAGCTCTTCATCTGATCCTACTTGATGTTGTACATTGTGGTGTTGCCATATGATTGGCTGATTGGATAATTGTATGAATGAGCACATGTACAAGTGATCAGTGAGCACATCTATCTACCATAGAGGTATTTTGGGGCAATACTTGACAATGTACCTGACTGTTAGATTTGTGGCCAAGTTGAAGAAGCTTTTGACATCCCAATGGAAAAATAATAAATAAAACAATCCAAGACAAATTCACTTTCAGTCTTTTTTTTTGTTTTGTTTTTTCCCCCCTTCATGTTAATCTCTTTCTACAGAACCGTCCAAACTTCATGCGTCAATGCAGTAAGCAAGATAAACTGTCTACAGCTGAAGAATCTAAGCATGCATCTGTTTTCACCCTTATAGAAAAAGTTTTGCAGTTCCTATCCAAAAGACACCAAGAGCACAGATGTCCTTAGAAACTAAATGTAACCTCCAACTCGTGGCCTTTTCAGTAACTCGATTCCCAGACGTCGCCACACTGATCACAGTGCATCCTTCAGATCCACCGTGCAGCGGAAATGGACCAGTCGATTTAAACGGATTGTTCAAAATGTACGTTGTTCAAGGCATTTGTGGATTTGAAATTTCGCTACAAACCGAGTCTGAACAGTCGCCAGAATCTGAGGCATAAACACACGAAGGAACGAGATCACGTCGTCATTGACTTGTCTTTGGTGTTCTACATTTTTGACAAAAGTAACACCAGACAGGCTGTGTTAAAGTGGTCAAGAAAATTACACCAGAGTAAAAAAATCCCATTGGGTTAGATTATAAACATCGACTGAAACTCTCGATAGGACGTGACATTGTTGGAGAGTTGCATACGAGCGGACATTCAACGATATTTAGTAGAAGCCTTGTGGATGTTTTTGTCTGTGTTCGTCTGTAATATACTGGACTGTCCTACCACGAGTTTGACCACATACACATTCAACTGAAGCTCATACAGTCAGCATACTGAACTCTCCTTTTTGCCATAGTGCGGCCGCTTAATAGGATAAGGCCTCAGAAGTCAAGCACCAGCAGCTTGTGGCTAAAAAGCTGCAGCAGAATTGAGCTCGGCTAGGAGGTGACGGGTGACGGAAAAAAGCCGGGGAACCTCGGAAAGGAAAACAGGGCTGTGTTCCAAATCTTTTATTGCCTCCTCTTCAAACTCCAAAAACCTCTGGGCCCTACAGCTAAATCCAAAGCTGAGGAAAACAACCGTTCAACTAAGAAGGCCTTCTCAAACACAATGTTTGAGCGAAGGGAGGAAATGATCAAACACAGATCAATTGGAACACAGTCCATACAGCAAAACCGTAAAAAGGTGCCATAGAGTGTAAATGATTCAAAAAGACACAAATCTAAGCCCAAACACTACATATGACCATTGATATCATTGCTAACGAAATCTATTGTACTGTAGCTACACTGCTACAAGTGTATATAAAGATACACCGATACAACCAGTTGAACATGAATAACACGCAAAGCACATTTCACAAGCACGATATCTTTCAAAAATGTCCAAAAGCACAAATTCCCTAATAAAGGAAAAAGACATGTTTGTGCTAACATGTAAGACTTGAGTTTCTACATCTTCCAAACAAGTACACTTGAGCGTCTTCGTTACTGTAAGCTCGGCTCTGAAAATCTGCTACCACTGTTGTACCAGTAAACACACACACACAGACAGACAGAGCAAGTTAGCAAAGATTGGTCAACAAGGTTTCTTCAACACAACCACCTTTTGATACACATACGCTCACTTCATATTGACAGTCCCTTTTTAAAAGTGAATTAAACCATGAGCAGCTATCTTCTCAAAAGTCCTGTTCAATTTCAGAGCACAAAAAAACTGCCTATATACACAGCAATTCAGTCCCACGGCTCTGAAAGAAATGCAGAGCACAAATGTACAAATCACTGCGATTTCTATTTTTCTTAAATGTGAAAAGGATGCTTGTAAAAAGACGATAAATCTTCACTGGGAATTACTTTAAGGTGATCATCAACAATTAATTTATAAATCAGGGGAGCCTGGCTCTGGTCCTGAATTCCTGTAATCATGCACAGTGTGATGATTTCTCATCTAACACTCCTACCTAATGACCCGAGGACTTAAATCGGGTGTGATTCAGGAAAATTCCCAAACTGTACTGGACTGTAATCTTACAGGACCACAGTAAGGCTTCCCTGCTCTAAAGCGTTTCCTATAGAAATATTTATTTGAACATGATGTGGATAATCTAATCACAGACTCTGGATTAATGGTGCACACAGGGATGCTTTCACACAAAAGTGTGATGGACACTAAAAAGCTGGAGCAGCACTAATGCATGAATAGTTTGTCTCAGAGTTTGTACTTTCAATTAGAAACACATTAAACTTCTGCACAGTTTCCAACTTCATATGAATAATATTGTAAACAGTCGTATTAGTGAGAATGAGGACAAACGGTTAAATATTCACAGAAAGTTTGACTTGGTCACAAAGCAGATGTCCCTCCCCTCCCCCCACTGAGAGCACGTATGCGTTGAGCAGTGCTCCCTCTTCAGGCTGGGAGATGTATCACAGGTTACACCATGTTGTCTTCTGTGGGCGGCTCAGCACTGGGGGGCTGGAGGAGAGTTTGTTGAACTGTAAAACGACATTTTCACTTAGGGGTGTACTCACTTTTGTTGCCAGCGGTTTAGACATTAATGGCTGTGTGTTGAGTTATTTTGAGGGGACAGCAAATTTACACTGTTACACAAGCTGTACACTCACTACTTTACATTGTAGCAAAGTGTCATTTCTTCAGTGTTGTCACATGAAAAGCTATAATCAAATAGTACCATAGCAGGCTGAGAGTCTCACAACAACAAAGGTCAAGTGTGCTCGTTAGAATAACAGCCTGGAAAGTTTTCATATCGGTCTTATCAGTGTTTTTTTGCTCGCTCATTCACACTTTGCATTATGGTTACGATAACAGTCTATCCTTCTGCCCAACATGGATAAAACTGGCCACGTCAGCCATTTTGACAGCCTGTGGTGTTGTCTGGTTAAAAATGTGTGTGTAAGTTTATATTATAGATTATATTTGTAGTACATCTCCTTGCACATGCACTTTTCCCCTTAATAGTACAGGGACATACTTGTCCATGGAAAAACAGATAGAACAGTATAATCAAAAAAAGTGCGAAGAAGATGAAGGGGAAAAAAGTAGTCGTGGCCCCGCCCTCCTTTAAGCCAACCAATGAAAGCAAAGTTCATTATCAAACAAAATCAAGGTCTACAAAATAACCTGTTGGGAGAACACAACATATAAACACTACACCTTAAAGTGAATAACATCCTATATTCGGTTTGCATAATTATTAGCTTCTCCAATTCAGGAAAATGGGCCAAAAAAAAGAGGTCAGAAATTGTAAAATGCCTATCAGAGGGCTGCAGCACACTGTTGATCACAAAATTATTGAGGTGTGACCTCCTGACAAAAATGCTTTGTTATGAATACTCGACAGGGGGCAAAAAACCGTGGAGAAGAAAAGGCGCTAGTTGACTGCAAAAGACTTAAGAAGAATAAAATGTGAGAGAACCCATTAGCCAGCACTGCCACCATGTTTCAGAACTGCAACCTTCCACGAGTGTCCAGAAATACAAGGTGTCAAGTGCTCAGAGACATGGCTACAGTAAGGAAGGCTGAAATACAACTGCCACTGCATAAGACTTACAAGCTGAAGCATCATGACTGGGCCAAGAAATACCTGAAGACCGTTCCTTATAGGTTTCATGGACCGATGAAATAAGAGTGACTATAGATGGAGCAGATGGACCTTTTCCATCTGGTTAAAGTTGGACTGAAAATGAACTCCCAAACCTACTGCCAGTTTGTAGAAAATACTTTCTTCAAGCAATGGTACAGGAAGAAGTCAGCAACGTTCAAGAAGACCATGATCTTTATGCAGGGCAATGCTCCATTCAGCTAAAATTGATCATGATCAGATCAAGAAACTGACATTCAACGGATGGTCTAATCAGTTTTCCTTTCCATTAATGGATGGTGTGGAGAACGGCTAACGAATTGTGCCTAGCATCAGACAAGTTACAGTCACTAGTGTAATTCAGTAACGTAGATTTACACTCTGACTCGCCTTATGGGACCAAACAAAATACATTACTGGAACTTTGACCTGCGTGTCCCTAAATCTGATGGGAAGTGGAGAGTCACGCTACTGTAGGACCAACTCTTAACTCTCAAATCCAGAGCAGAATGTGAGGTTCTGAGGTTTTTACATCTGAGGCTGCTCATCTGAGGATCTACCTCTGAAAGCTCTGCATCTGTGGCTCTACCTCTGAGGTTCTATGTCCGAGTCTCTGCATCTGAGGCTGTATATCCGAAGCTGTACATCTGTGGCTGTACATCTGAGGATCTCCCTCTGAGGCTGTTTGTCTAGGACTGTACATCTGTGGCTCTGCGTCTGAGGATCTATGTTTGCGGCTGTGCACGTCTGAGGTGTGGGGGCGGTCCGTCTGAGGCTCTGAGTTCAAGGCTTTACATTTGAGGCCCTTCCTTTGAGTCTGCTGTCTGTGTTTCTGTTACTCTCTCATTTGGCTCATGTGAGGTCATTTTAACCATTTTATGTTTGTACATTAATGGGATTGGTTAGAACTGCACAGTGGGTGTGTGCGAATATTCAGTTTTCATATCGCTAATGTATATGGTACATTATATCGAACAGCGCAAAACTATTAAAAATCTATTTAGTAGGATTGACATGTGACATTGTGGACTTTTTCCTTAACTTTACAAATGTGACAATTACTTAGAAGCTCAGCTTGAAAAACAAATTTAAAAATGCTGCCTAGGTAGTAGCGATTATAATAATATCTTCTCGTTATTTGAATGAATTTAGCCAATTTTAAGTCGGTATGGTGTCGTTAGGGAGCAACTAAAACTAGGCACAACTGTGAATTTCATAATAAGTGATGTTTGTTTCATAATTTTGAGCCAGTCAGATCGTGGTTTTGTTTTTTAAATTAATTGACTATACACTATGTTTTTATTTGAGCTATTTTATACCAGTGGTTTTTTTTCTTACGTGCCCAGATTTTGTTTAATTTCATTTTGGAAGTGCCAAAAGTCTTAAATCATAGTTTAATAATCAGATATGTAAACATGGCACTAGTGCTAGACCAAGTATTGCTACATTCAGTTCATTCCAACTTATTTTTTCCAAGTTAGGTAATAATTTTAACACACACACACACGTGATATCTTTTTGCCGTAATCTTCCACCGCTGCTGTGGAGACCGCCTCTTTCTGAGCTGAAAGCAGGAGTATTGCTGATTTTTTATTATTTTTTTTATTGTGCGTGTTAAACAGTGTGATACGTTGAGGAATTGATTATTGGCACACGTCTACTGAATAGCAAGGATCGTTAAGTCTTTAACGTGTTATAGTTTACACCGGAGTAACTGCAAACAATCTGAGAAAGGGAGAAACCCGTGAGCTAATAGAGGGCAAACTTGGTCCAAAAATGCACACACACTCCACAAAAACTCTGCAGTGCCTGAGGAGTGTTTACTTGCTCCAGTCTTCAGAAGGGAAACTACCTACAGATTCACTCTCGAAAGACTTTCACAGGCATCACTCACATTTGTTATATTACACTCGTATTAATTTGGCAGATTTTTGTGATAAAGTCACTCTTGACCTGATACTAACATACGGATTAAATATAGAAAATATTGTATCACTTCCACAGTCTGAAGTTGTCTCCGATCATTCTTATCTCGTTCATAATACGTATGGATCATATTTCCACCTCGCCACCGCATAAAATGTACTTTCACATCAGCTACTGCACCGAGCTTCATCAATAACCTCGCACAGACATCAGTTAGATTTGGATCACTGTCTGATCCGACAGAACTCAATCAGGCGACTGAATCAACGCTCCGCTACACGCTAGATCAGAGGTCCCCAAACTAGGGCCTGCGGGACAAACTTGGCCCTTCACAGGAAAAAGTTTGGGCACCTCTGCGCTAGATAGATTAGAAAATGTTGTTGGCATTAAGGGAATGGTCTTCTCCTGGTTCAAGTCTCATCAGACCGATCGTTATCAGTGTTGGAGAAGATTTTTGATAGAAATAAAACACAAGGGCAATAAAATATGGAGAATGAGAATTTATTGAGAATAAGGGAAAGAACAGAGTCACGCTCTCTTCCTTATAGACAATGTCTCTTAAAAGTTAACTTCAGCAAGGCGTAGGGCCTGACCAAAAAGAGCAAGTGCAGCACACAGCACACACACCCAAGAGCATGAACTCACTCACACACACACCCAGAGTAATCAGAATAACAACGTAATGGCTAATGATTATTTTACTAAATCATACAGTACATATGCTAATAACAATGCAGAAAAAGCACACAGGTGATAAATGTCCTCACTCGAATACATTTATAATCTGAATAATAACCACGAAGTATAAAGAACTGCAATGGGTATTAACTGCATTACCTTGAACAAACATCTTAAAATACCACACAATTCTTAGTATAATGTGTTGCAAATAGAGCTGCAACAACTAATCCATAATAGTTGATAATAATCGATAATGAAAATCGTTGACTGAGCAACCCTCCTCCCGGAACGGTCATCGATGCCGAAGTCACGTGACCCGAGTGGTGTGTTCAGGCATAGTTCATCCATCTTTTTCTCTTTCTGTGGCGGTCTTTCTGATCACAGCTTCAGGTTGCGTTCGGTGTGTTTTAAACGCTGACGGCTTGATTTGTCAGGTACGACTTCATCGTGAGTCACAAAGTGCGCTTCAGCAGCATGGCCCCCACTCACTACACACACACACACACACACACACACACACACCTGTGTTTATACAAGCCCGCTTTCTACACAACCCTGGATCATGCTGATTGATGATGTAAGGATTGAGGATGTGGTCATTTTCTTTAATCGCACGTCTATCATTAGAGAATCCGCATCGTGTGATCAAAAACGGAGAATGCATGTTAATTTGTTAACCATTAAAACCAGTACCATTATTGGTTCTTAATGGTATCCACTAGACATAACATGCCACCAAAGCAACAAATTACCAGTCGACCTACAGGGACATTACAGATTCTATGACGGTTTCTGTTGTGACTGATTTTTTTCAGCAGGGAAATTCCTATTTCCATTTTGGGAATAAATCAGAACAAAGTGTAACCAAATAAAGAGCTAATAAAATTATTTATATGTAATTTGCATTCAGTGTCTCACTGTGGCAACAATGAGAAGCTGTGTTTTTCTTTGTTTATGTTCCCTTTTTTTTTTCTTTTCTTAAAGTGTACAATATCTGGAGGAAAATACTAAAATAGTTTTATTCGATTTAAATGTATTAATTATTGACATAATTGCCTACTGGATTTCCTTTTTTATTTTAGCAGAGACAGCGGTCTATAAGAACCGCAGGAGGACGGATCCTTACCCTCCTTAAGAAGGAGAGCTATAGTGGCTTGTGTCAGAGTTGGAGGCAAAGACCCACATTCCAAGGATTCGTTGAACACAGATAAAAGCAATGGAGCTAATTTTCTAATAGATGCTTTAAACAATTCAATTGGAACCCGTCCGGGCCAGGAGCTTTGTTACACTGCATAGTTTTAACTGAATTTCAAATTTCTTCAAGAGAGAGTGGGGAGTCCAATTGCATGGCAGTATTCGAATGAATAACAGGGTTACAAAGGTCTTAAAGAAATGCATTCACTTTAGTATCGTCTGCAGGAAATTCAGATTTATAAGGTGAAGAGTAAAACTATTTAAAAGTAGCATTAATTTCCATGGGATCTGTAGTGACAATATTATAAGTGTGCGCGTGCTAATCTTAAACAAACCTGTGCGCGTGCTGCGATGGGAAATACCGGTTTAAAGCGTGTTCGCGTGAAAGTCTTGCTGAAGGTGTTAAATATGTCACAGAGCCACACGCACGAGCATCATAAACCTGTTTAAAAAATTAATAATGATAATTTCTGTTCCTTTGGTGAAAACTTTCAGAGCGGTTTAAATCTACACCAGCCTTTTGTAAATGTACAGAAAGTATATAATCTGTATATGTAAAATATTTAAATAAATAAAAAAGCAGTGCTCGTGTTATTACAGATGACATTTTGCAGGAAAACGTGAATAGTGAACGCGCCTCGGGGACGTGCACTGTAGGGTTGACAAAAGGCCAAAAACGCTTTAACAACAAGTTTCAGCTCCAGTTAAAGGAAAGTGCTTGACTCAAGTAGTTTTTTCCCCCTACAGCAATTCCTAGATAACCGGTTTAGAGTACAAGTAAAATATACTAACTTGTTGATTTGATCATATCACATTCCACAACACTGATTAAACCTGAGGTTCTGATTCTCACAGGGGCCTCTGTTACTGACTGTTTAATACTGTCTCAGTTCTGAGATTCATTTAATGTTCAGTCGAAGTGAATAAGTTTCATATTTAGTGTAAAATATTAGTGTAATCCACCTGTTTCTAAATTTACACACAACCGTGTGTATATATGTATATTTTATATATATATACATATATATAAAAGTGTATATATGTATACAGGAAATCACACACACACACCTCTACTGCATCCTCCAGGAAACACGCGAAGGAAACCTCACCTTTCCCGGCTTCTAATACACTCATTCATCTGCTTTAAATATACTTTTTTTTCTACACATCTTCAATTCACAGCACCTGTTAATTCTTTATTTCCTTTTTCTACATCACTCACTCTCTCTCTTACTCTCTCTCTCTCTACTAAACTAATTATACACAACCTCAGCTCACCCTTAAGATATAACCGTTAAGTAAAATTTTCCTTCAGCCATCAGAACAATACATTAACTCTGACGTGTTTGACTAATAGCATTTCGCTTCCGTTCTTGCGGTTTTGTAAACATCGAGTATACGGACGCTCCGATCGCAGGCTTGATCTCGTATAGCTCGTATCTTTAACCCTGCAATTACACGGTTTTAAGCTAAATTAAGCTATTTAGATCATCAACACTGTACAAAACATTCCCAATAAAATCTTGGACAAATTCTGTAACAAATTCATGCGCGTTCTCCGTTTTTGATCACACGATGCGGATTCTCTAATGATAGACGTGCGATTAAAGAAAATGACCACATCCTCAATCCTTACATCAACAATCAGCATGATCTGGGGTTGTGTAGAAAGCGGGCTTGTATGAACACGTGTGTGTGTGTGTGTGTGTGTGTGTGTGGCTTTTACCTGCCAGTTGTAATACATGTGGCAGAGTTTGTAGGTGAGTCTCTGCATGTGGTCTGGTTTGAGGCCACTGCTGTCGTACACCATGTTGGAGTGAGTGGGGGCCACACTGCCGAAGCGCACTTTCTGACTCACGATGAAGTCGTACCTGACAAATCAAGCCATCAGCGTTTAAAACATACCGAACGCAACCTGAAGCTGCGATCAGAAAGACCACTGAGAAAGAGAAAAAGATGGATGAACTATGCCTGAACACACCACTCGGGTCACGTGACTTCGGCGTCGATGACTGTTCCGGGAGGAGGGTTGCTCAGTCTGGCGTCGAGGAGAGCGAAGAATCTGGAAGAGATACGTTTCTTCACCACCAACATGGTCAGTTTGGGCCTGTACACAGAAACACTGAAGGCTGAGAGAATACCCAAAAAGCGTGCGTCAAATCTGTTTTATCGAGATGTGTCGAGTCTCACGCGTAATCTTCACCCATGGCCTAGATGGACTGCATGAACTGAGGCACTTCGTAGTCGACTACACTCAGCAGCACGCCGTTGCCCATGCCGTCTCGGTACACCACGATGCGTGACGGCAAACATTCGTTGTATTTGAAGTAGGCCTTCAGCACAGCTGAGGAAAAGAAATCAAAACAAAAAGCCATGTCTTAATGCGCTTCTTAACTGAAGCGACAATTCTAAAATTGCTCGCTTTTTCTCCCACGTTCTGTCAGACTGCAGTGTGAGTATTTCATCCTGAGTGTAAAGTCGGAATTGAAAGAGACTGCAGTGTAACGAGGTCATTTATGAGCATCATGTTCCTCCCAGAGTGCATTTCATACCCTGCACACTTTGAAAACCACCTGAGAGAAGGACGGTGCTCTCATGGTTACAGAGCAGTGGCACATAGCATACAGAGCACATAGCATACAGAGCATGGCCCAGACCCTTTAAGAGGAGGATGAAGGTGGCGGTAGCAGCGAGGAAAACAACGTTCAGAGGATTCAAGACTAAAAAAATTGTGATTCTGTCCTTCGATTGAAATTGGAAATACAGAGAACAGTGTGTGAGATTAAGAGAACCAGCTCAGGCCTGAGTAAAGAATCCTGAGATGCAGGAAGTAGTGTTAAAAGTCTCTGAAATTTCCCACCACTGAGCTGAAAAACTCTTGTTGGATTCATAATCTTTACTGATCGTTTGTAGTGGTAACAATATGCAGATATACGAGGGATTAAAAAATATCAACAAATAAAGAAACCATGAGCATGCTGCTATATGCAGAAAGATTATCAATCAACGACAGGATGGTGTAATGTGACGCACCACTAAGCTAAACAGGTCTTCCTGATGCTTTTTATTCCTTATACCACAGCAATTTGACAATTAAACATTTTATTAATTTAAAGAATGATATTGTACTTTTTCTCTCTCCTAAAGTTACGATGAACCACAAAGGGTAATGCCCTCTCTTCTGAAGACTGGTCGAAAAGTTCAAATCTAAAATCTAGTTCATTAAACACAACCCTTCTTAAAGCTGTTTACAGAGTCCACACAAGTCATGCTTTAAGTACCTGGACATGCCCGGGTTGAGGCTGGCCACCAGTGCACCGATGGATCTCTTTCCTGCGGCACTGTCGTGGTAGCAGTCGATACCAACATCATCAGGTGCTTCAACTGAAAGAGCACGAGAAATCATTAAAACAATGTTTTAATAGAATAACATCAGGGTTATGAGGTGCCACTGTTGATCAGTTACAAGGTCAGATATGCTTTTAAGTGATGATTTTGGTTTTAGTTGAAATCCCAATGCCGGATATACTTCAGTTACTTGAAAAACTCCCAGTACTTGAAGAACAGAACCGTACCGGGATCTCGACGCTCCACGGCTCTCCTTCCATCTTGCAGTTCATCTGCAAGGAGATCTTTGTGGCTATGGTCATGAGGGTCTGAGGTCTGCTGAGGGTGCGAGCCACCACACACTGGCTTGGAGTGGGACAGTCCACACACAGGTACTTCTTCACGCAATCGTATTTATCCTTACGGTTGGTTGACAGGATCACAACCACCTTACACACATGATTTAAAGTGAGTGCTTCAGAACAAGAAGTAATGGTAATGTGTAGACTGAGGCTGTTAATCTGAAATTATCTTATGCCGTATGCTTAGACCCATAAAACTACTGTGACAAAAATCACATAGAAGCAGTTGCACTGCACTGCGTGTGTCACATCACAAAAGGTGAAACGACTTTAACAAAGAAAATCAAACAGCAATATCCTTAAACATTCAATTTAAAAAATAAATAAATAAATAAAAACAGTTTCATTTGAGTTATTTACTAGAAGTGTCATAATACTAGCTTTTATTTTCCTTAATCGAAAGCTTGAGTATCAGCCGATACCCATCCGATACTGTTTTCTTTAAAATCTACAACGCTCATTATTTTAACTGAAGCACTCGGTTTACCATTAAACTTTCATACAAAAACCCATACATAAAGTATGAATATAATGAATGCAATCCTAGTGAAAGAACAGTCACGTCTCTTTTACATGCATCAGTTATATGATTTGATTTCTGTTATCTCTGATAGCTGATCCACCGTTTTTTTGCTGCTATCAGGTCCTGGATCAGTGCCATCTAGGGATGCACGATTACGGCCAAAATGATAATCCCGATTATTTTGATTAATACTGAGATCTCGATTATTCATTGATTTTAGTGATAACATATTTTTTATTGCACTTTCACATTTATTAAGTTCTCTCATGCCACAATACAACACACAAGTAGGCATGAGAAAACTTGAGCTGGTCAATTATGACAGAATTTAGGAACATAGTGTGAGCCATGACACATTAATTTACCTTCTGATAAACTAAATCTAATATTTTCAGTTAATTTTGCAGACTGTATGCAAAAAACAACCGTGAACCTGTTCCACCTTGTAAACAAATACAATAAACCTCAATGTTCAGTGTTTGAAGTCTGCTCCTCTTAAATATATTTAAAGCTACACTATTAGACATTTCCACTGTCATGGTTCTGGGCTGGAGTCAGTTCTCGAACCGCTCTGTGTGTATTGTGTAGATATCTGAATAATCTCATATAGGATGTGATTGGGTGAGTTCATTTACCCGTCAGATGCAAAGCGCTTTAGTTTAATGGTGTTCATTACTGATGCTCAGGATTTTTACAGATGATACTGATCCAGATACCAATCTTTTTTTATTTAAACTTTAATCAGGAAGCCTATCATAAACAGTTAAATGTAAGCTCTCTGCTCATGGTCACTGTTAACTGAATTAAAATAATAGCAATAGGATACTGTTGGTTAACTGATAAATAAACAAACATAAAATATATATTTTTAGATATCTTAAAAACAATAGAGTCCTAATTAAAAGTAGACTAACACAAAAGTGATCCATATTAGGAAAAAGGCTAATAGCTTTCAATGAAATAGCGAACTATGCTTAATGTCAAAGTGATGTTAAATGCAACCCATAGAAATTAAATATTATTTCATTTCTCATTTAATTTATATTTAATGAAGTTATTATAATTTTTATATATATACACACACACACACACACACACACACACACACACACACACATACATATATATATATATATCCATCCATCCATCTTCAACCGCTTACTCCTTTTCAGGGTCGCGGGGGAACCTGGAGCCTATCCCAGGGAGCATCGGACACAAGGCGGGGTACACCCTGGACAGGGTGCCAGTCCATCGCAGGGCACAATCACATACACACTCACACACCCATTCATACAATACGGACACTTTAGACACGCCAATCAGCCTACCATGCATGTCTTTGGACCGGGGGAGGAAACCGGAGTACCCGGAGGAAACCCCCGCAGCACGGGGAGAACATGCAAACTCCACAGACACAGGGCCACGCGAATCGAGCCCGACCCTGGCGGTGTGAGGCAAATGTGCTAAACACTAAGCCACCGTGCACCCCTATATATATATATATATATATAATGATTTATTTATATCTAAGCACATTTTCTGTCTTTACATTTTAGTAGTTTTATTTTTGTTTATCAGTTTTAGATCGGTTCCCCAGTACAGGGTCCATGTCTGCTGATAATGTTTTGGGGGATTAAATCAAAACATGGAAACTGGAGTTGACTTTTCTAGTGATATCTGGCAACCGTGAGTTTAAATGAAGTGAATTAGAGTTAGTGAAGGAGAGCGGCAGTGTACTGTATGTTTACCGACGGAACAGTTGCTACTCTTGATTATGATTGGTGAGGAATTTTTTAATAAAGAAGTTTGAATTAAACCCACCTTATAGCGTGTTAATGTCATGATTTCTCCTCACGCAAAGCGCTGGAGCTCGAGCTGGGTGCATTGTTATGGGTGAGGCGTTACCGCCTCAACGGGGGGAGGTGTTCACCCGGAGGTGGGAGACCAGGAGCAGCGAGAGAATGGCTGAAGCTGACTACAAGGCAGCAGCGGACTACAAGAACATGCGACCCCCGAAGAGACTGGAGGATGCTAGATCCTCCAACGAAGCTGCTGTCAACGGGGGGTCTGCTGTCAAGAACTCTCAAGTCAATGGCAGACGGGATGAGAAGATCCATACCCTGGGTGTACGTGCTAGCCTAACCTCTCCCCAAAGGGTGGCTCTCTACAGTACGTAAAGTGCTTGAGTTGAAGACAACCAGCATACAGAGAGATACTGCCAACAGAGACGGTCAAGTTGTATTGTTATAAAATGTTTGTGATATGACCCGTGACATGTGATGTGCAACAAAGTGTGACGCACTCAGGTACGAGAAAAGTATAATGGTGCTGTCGAGCACATAGTGCTGGCAGGGTGGGAATTTTTCCTCATAGGAGGTTTTTTCGCCCACCCCTGACTGCGAAGGATTGGGGTTTGTTTTTTGGGGGGAAGCAAGACTCTGCAGGTCCCGACAAATACAAAACTGTGGGCTGACAGGCCTAGGTGAGAAAGATAGGGACGTGTAGATCCAATCGAGTAGTTACTGTAGTGGCCACTCATACTTAGACTAGCGACGGCAGTAGTAATAATGAATGATTAGGGGAACTCAGTTAATCACACTTATAATCAACATATATATATAGTTGAAAGTAAGGGTTAAGAGTCATGGCTAGGTACATCTACATGGGTCCGGCGCAAAGTGGACGTAGGGGGGTCCTAAGGCCCATTCTCCAGCTGCCAATCTACTATGAAGCCCCGGGGCGCACAACGCTAGCACGTCTCCCACCAGGTCTACAAAACCTCCTCAGCTCCCATTCTGATCAGTGTAGCGTAGAAGTGGTTACTGTAAGGGACCCATTTGATTACGAGGACGAGCACAGGAATTATGGCTTCGTTAGAGTAATCCTCCGACAGCTAGCGGGGGACGGCCATGGGGTGCGGCAGAACCAGTTTCTCCACAGATACCCGCTTAATTAAGGTAGTGTATGAGGCTTTATAGCCTCAGAGGGGGGAAATGTTGTGGATAAAAATGACATGAAATAAACATGAGAGAGACCTAGTATGAGTAATATGTAATTTTATTACATAAATTTATTTATTTTATTATAAGAGCTGAGGAGTGCAAACACACACACTCTCGTACAGTCAAGGGCGGGCATGTAGACATAACACACACACACACTCTCTGTCTCTCTCTCTCACACACACATAACATTATAACTTTATAAGAATAATAAAAAGGAGTGTTAAGATATTATAAGGGTAATATCTTATAATAATAAAATATATACTCTTTATAAAAAACTCTTTATAAAAATAAAGAGTAGTAGGATATGTAGGATAGTAGAAGGGTAATATAATGATATTATGAAGTAGGAAGTACAGTGACCATTTTGCAATCAGTATAACTTTATATAAAATAGGGATATAGAGCAAATATGAAAATAAATTATAAACCAGACATACAGAAAAATGTAACTTACTCATAATTCAGATGGTGAAGATTCTTGTCTCGCAAGGAAGGCCTTAATTTTAAGAGAAAACCATGAGGAGCCATTTATAAGGGTAGCTGAGTCAAGCTGACCCCGCGAGATAAGAGTGAGACCAAGGTCTCTCTAAATTGTTTTGTCTCTCTCCACTTTTGAACCTAATGGTAAATTGGAAAGGCCTCTTTCAGAACCTAATGGTAATGTAGATGAGCTCTTTTTTAACAATATTGGTACTGATATCATAGCCTTTCTGAAATATATTGGTAATCTACTGTGTAAATACAGTATAAATACTGGAGCTTGAGCTCCGGGTGTCAGATCACTTCTGAGAATTCTCATCGGTGTGGATCTCGTGTGGTGGAACGGAACCAATAAATTTGGACCCTTGATTCTTCTCACTCATGGCTGGTGTCTTTTTTTTTTCTATCTCCAACTGGGTTCGGAGATGTGAGTATTTGCTTCTATGTTGAATTTTAAGTGTTTTTGGGTAATAGGCTAAATTTGGGCCAGCACCATCCACACACAACTGTTGCTCTCTCAATGTTTTTTGCACCATTCTTAGTAAACTCTACAGACTGTTCTGTGTGAAAAGCCCAGGAAATCAGCAATTTCTGAAATACTCAAACCAGCCCATCTGATACAAACAACCATGCCACGGTAAAGGTCACAGAGGTCACATTTTTCACCCATTGTGATGCTTGACGTGAACGTTAGCTTTTTATGCATTGACATGAACGTTAACTCAAGTTCTTCTTATGCATCGTGCCGCTGCCCCATGATTGAATAACTACATGAATGTGAGGGTGTTTCTAATAAAATGGACAGCGAGTGCATTACTTATTCATTCAAATAATGAATATAACGGTCGTTACATTACTAGTCACATGTACGGTTTTTCTAAGCAATACAATACATTTTCTATACCTTAACCCCTAAAAAGTACGGATGCTAACCTGAACATTTTCAGCATAGTAAAATACTTTAATATTTGAATCCTAAACAAACTACATGGTCACACTTGATTCTACCCAGTGTGTGAGACCCACCATCTGAACCTGTTGCCCCACTCTCTGCTCCAGAGCTCTCAGCAGAGCCTCCTGTCGATCATCGTACTCCATCCTGCACACAGAAAAAAAATGAAGTGGCGGGGGGATAAAAAGTGTTAACGCTGCAATTAAGACATGATCCTTGCTCAACAGGGCTCTGGTTCAAATAAAACACTACGCACAGTAACCACTGCCTTCCACTATGAATGAAAGAAAAGCTGTCGAGAAGCTCTTCATTTTAGAGCGTGCAGTTCGGAAAACACGTTTATTTGCAGAGACCATTGAAACGTTTGTGCCTAACTGATGGACTGCAGCTGAATACAGACAATATTAGAGCAAAGTTCTGCACTACCTAATTGACGAGGACCGCTTTAATAATTTGAAATTAACAGTGCTACACACTAGCGTCCCTTTCATGAAGCTCACGAGGAGTGAATTTTAAAAAGGAGCCCAGGACACAGTAATGGCACAGGCTACAATTTCTTTCTAAACACTGGTCAAGTGTGTTGGCTCACATTCCCGGCCAACTGAAGGTGGATGCCCACGGGCACTTTGTTGAGGGTCTGCAGCAGTGAGTGAGCGACGTCAGCGTTACGGCGCGTACGGGACAGCAGCCAGATCTCCAGAGGCATGCTGGTCATCAGAGGAAGACCTCGCATCTCTTTAGACCAATCCGCGTCACATGGGTTGTACTCGTACTGCACACACACACGCACACACACACACACACACACACACACACACACACAAACTCTACTCAGCAAGAGTGCGACACGTGTTGTGTACAGTTCTGTGTTCTCTGTGTTCTGTGGTCCCCCTTACTGCTCTCGCTCCCTGTAGGATCCTCTCAGCAGAAAGAACTCTTCCAGTCAGATTCAGCAGCTCGTTCTCAAAGCTTAGACCCCATGTGCTGAGTGTAGTCTGAACACTGGCATTCCTGGAAGAGATTCACTGAAAAATTCAGCAGTGTAAATTGGTATAACGTTCATTTCAAACATTTAATCGTACACCTTCAGATCAAAAGGCTTTTAAGATCATGAAAAACATTTCAGTCGGGTGTCCACAAACTTTTGATCGGTAGTGTATATCCATCATTAAACTTAAGAATGATATAATCAGAAAAACCATCACGCTATATGTTCAGCCTCGTGTTGCCCGGGATAGTCTCTGTAAAGTAAATACACATCCCTTATATGCATGCTACAAATGTTTCTTTTGTAAAATTTGTCTCTGGCTTGCACGTTAAGGATAAATTTCTAAATGTAAAGAATGTATAAGTTTCTGTAAAGCTGCTCTGTGACATCGTACGCTGTTAAACAGGCTATACAGACAAAAGCAGAATTGAATTAATAATGCAGTCGCTTTTATCCAGTACCTGCTCATGTTGTTGATGAATCTGTTGAGGCGGTTCTCCCACTGTTCTGGGGTCAGTCTGGTGTGAGTGGAAAGGTCCGTCATGATGTTAAAGTCGTGCGCATCTTATCAGTCAGACCTGAGCAAGTTACAACAATTAGTGCGATAAGAAGCAGACAATGATTAAGCTCTGTGTTTCTCCCGCTCTGTGAGGGAGACCTGTGAGGTAGCAGAACTCCGGGATGAGTAAGACAGGTCCTGGTGGAGGAGCTGCTGCAGGACCCAACCTCCTAACGTGACTGACCAGCAGAACCTGGTTCCTATCAGTGATCTGCAGATCGTATTCCTAAAAAATATATATTATATCCCACAAAGAAATTAAGACAGGAACAAAGTCAGCAGTGAAATGAGGCTCCTTTAATACTGTTTAAAAAGCATCTCAGGGAAATTCCTCAAGATATCAAGTGAGAAATGCCAAGAATACATTTCTGGAAAAAGGGCGTCTACTTTGAAGATCCTAAAAATTAAATATTTATATCCTAAATTATTTTGATCTATTTTGGATTTATTTTTTTCGGGGGGTGAATAAAGAATGAATGTGTCTAAACGTTTGACGGTAATGTATGTTTCCAATGCAAGTGCTATAGTATAGGTGTGCTGGGTTATATCTTATAGGTCTATTAGGTTATACACGTGTCTATATGCAGTGGTTGTCAGTAAGTATACAAGAACTGTGGCTGAATATCTAGTATATAGTTATTTATCTCTTTATTTTTCCTTTATTTACATAGTATTGTTTTGGTATTTTGGTATTATTTTTTTTTCCATTTTATTTGATTTTTTCTGCCAATCGACTGCCCACACTCCAGTCCAGTGGGTGGCGGTAATGCATCTTTAGCATTAAAACAAAAAAGAAGAGAACTATAGCACCTTAACCCACACTGCGCATGCGCGAAGCCGGATGACTCAGCCATTAAACTAGTAAAAGAGCTCTAATTAGCCAGTGAAGCTACATGTCGTTCAGCCACGTCCACTTATAAAAGTAAATCATGCAATATTCTCAGACTGGGCAGTTATTGACAGAGTGAATTCATCGTTTTAAATAGAATAAAAAATAACATCGACCTATTTGCCAATCTCATTTCGATTAGCTTGCTCATTAATTACACTGCGCATGCGTGGACTGGACTGCCTCCTCAAAAGCTAGCACCGCTAGCATATTTGTATAATATTAACATTAATATTGAACCAGAGGAGTGAATAAAAAAAGTTATTTCTCACTTCTCCTCTTGTTCTTCTCCGTGCGGGTGTGAGTTATCTTTGGTCGGTTCCTCGGTGATTCGGTCATTAGTGAACCGAGCTCCGAGAGTGAATCAGTGCGCCGTCACCGCCTGCTTCATACTGATACACCCGAAACACCGTTAACTACACACAATACAGCACAGAAAATAATAAACTCACTTTATTTTGGGTCCAAACGGGCTAGAACTAACACTAACAACGCTTTCTGCTCCTCGCTTCAACTGCTCGCTCTCGCGGTGACGTCACCAACGTAACGGACGTTGACGTAAATTTGAATCTGTGAGGAGAAAATAAAATAAAATAAACCCAAATATTATTTTATAAAAAGCTTCATTATTCTCTTCTTCTTAAACACGATAGAGGATAAGATATACAAATACATAAAAAAACAGCTTTATCATTATTTTAAATCAAATCCACTTTAAAAGTGCTCCTTTCTAATTAAATTTTAATTAAAAAATACTTTATCTTACTCGTTCAATTTAATTTTTTTAAAATTAATATTTAATTCATCGATGATTGTAGACGAGTTGAGGTTTCACGTTCTTTGTGCTTTATTATCATAAATATACACTTTGTTTAAACTTTTGAGTTTGGACACAAAATGTAAACATTCCTCATGAATCCAGAACATTCATTTGTTCATTATTTAGAAAGTAATAATTAAACAGCTGAATAAAATGATCAGATTAATCACTTGCAACATTTAGGATACGAATTTCTTGTATTAAGTGAGGTTTTTAATTATACACAGATATAAATATATTTTATTTATTTGTAGTTTTCATATTTGACTCAGTACATTACACTACATTTATTTCATCAACTATTTATCAAGTTGTTTTTTAAAATATTTAACTGAATGATTCTGTCCAAGATCAATAAAAATCTTCAGACAGCGTGAAAAATCCATCAGTATCCTTTAATAAATAATCTAGCAACAGCATCAATACATCTAATCAGTAAATAAAAATCTGCATTTATTCAGTTGATCTATTGACTGGTTTATTGAAAGTTTTACAGCTTCGGTAGGTAAAGAAGCCGTGGCTTTAATCTGATCTTCTGATTTCTAATGATAATTAAATGACAAAATACAGAATTAAAGAATATCTTTATTTAAATTCAAAATCATGAATAAAATCATTTAAAAATATGGACTACATGTCATTTCTACAAGTGTTCATACAGACAGAAAGACCAGAGATGAAACGGATTTAACAGATACAGGACAATTAGGACAAGGAAAGTGAGAGAAATAGAATGATCATTTATTTATTATTTAAAAAAAATAAATTACAACTGTGTTCAAGATCACAGCAAAAAGACAGTAGAGGAAACATAAAGGAACAAAAATATTTCACATTTCCTGTTTAATTAAACAGTAAAATCACACAAACTGAAGACATCGTGACTTTTTGAAACCGGCCGTTATGTTTTTGAATCAAACGGAGCAGGTAGTGATGAAGAAGCTGCCTCAAAAGATCATTTCTGTTCCTCGAAGAGTAAAAAAAACCAAACCATTAAATCCTAAATGTATGAAAAATAAACATTATGTACATTTTATGTCTAATTACAGTGAACCTGACGGAGAGTGAAGCTTACAGAGGCGAAGTGTTCACGCTACAGCAAATTTCATGCTAAACTCGCTCACTTAGGAGGTGCGTTTCTCTGTCCCGGGATATTCCTAGCACTGTGTGTGAAAGCTCCTGAGATGTCCAGCATGGAGACGTGTGTGTATGTTGATGTGTACACAGTACCAATGGTCAGGATGTACTCTTGTGTCCGAGTTTCTCGTTCTCCTGAAAAACACACACATGCACGCACACACACACACACACACACACACACACAGTGGAATTGTAAAGCGAAACATTGGAATATATATCTTAATCACATCTCATAGTCCTTTTATCGAGTCTGAATCAGTTTGACTGATTCATTTCGAGTTGATTCAGAGTCGAATCACTTTCTAGTGAGAATCAAATACTCATCTCAGTCTAGTTAGTTTGGAAGTGTGCGACCCTTACTAGAAAATTATTTGACTCCGAATCGTCTCGAAACGAATCAAACCGATTCAGACTGGACAAATGGACTAATAGAAGAGAAAGAGCAACAGGAAAGAGGACAGCCTTCCTGCTGAAAGCAAACCGGATCAGAACCTTACATTAGATTGTTTTCTATATTTTTATTTTAAATCAGTTGTGTTGTTTTTCTTCTTTCTGCACTCGATTGAGGAAACACAGCAATGATAAATAAATAAATAAATTTATCTCTCCAGCTTCCTCCTCTTCGTCCCCCAGAATGACGTGTGGGTGACAGATTGACGGATTTAAATAAAAAGATGTCTGGGCAAACTGTGACCTCCTCGAGTTAAAAGTGAGCATCCAAGGAAATTTACTGTGTTAACTGCACTACATTCTGCAGTCACACAGGACCAGAAAAAATATGTACATCTACTGTTAATCTAATGTTAACACACAAAACAGGCTTTTGAGTATTAGTTACCCTGTCTTACTGTACAAAGCACCTGCAAATAATAAAGCAAGTAATTAAAAGTTCATCTATCATTTCACTTCCACTAATCAGTCTTTTGACCAGTCTAAAAATAAAAAGACTAAAAAGAAACTCAGACTTAGCAAGAAGAACTAAAGATCTGTGGATGATGAAGTCTCAGTTCCACCGCAGCTTCAACAGCCCTGGATCTTCTCCTTTAAAGCTTGGAGAAGGGCACGTCTTTCGGACTCTTCTTTTCCAGGGCTGCCTGCGCTGACTTCATAAGATCCTGTGTCTGCAACATGTTCATGTTCCAAGTAGCCTGGAGACACAGAGGAGAAATCTCAGATTTCGACCGCTCTACTTTGTGTTTGTGGCCATACTGTGTGTGCATGGGTCTACCTTGAGGCTAAAAATGCTATTCATGTCTTAAGCAGATTCTTACCATGTAGTCTAGGCTCTCAGTTACACTGTGGTCTCAGGAGTAAAGGAGGTTGATTTTGGTTCCCTGGACAGCGACGGGACTCCGGCCTGCAATCTCACCTGCTATTTCCAGAGCTCCAGCAATCATTGACTATCAGGGAACACACGACTGCAGAGATGAAGAACAGAACACACACTTGCCTTCATTTATGCTAAATAATGAAGCTACATGAAAAAAAAAAAATACATGGTACAACCCAAAGTCACATTCTTCTGTTATCATTCCATATCTTCCATGTGTCAGTCCAGAATTTCACCATTTTGTGATCACAGAAATTAACGCAAAATCAAGAAACTCCACAATATTCAGAGGAGCTTCCACTTTTTCAAAGTTACTGCAGATTTGGGCCAAAACGTGTCATGACACATCATCACCACAACAGGCCTTCAGCACAGGTTACTCTACTTCCTGAACAAGTGCGGACCCGGATACAAGTTGCGTTCACATTCATGGGACAATTCACATTCACAGTTCCAGTGTAACCGAACTCGACCACCTTCTACAGGTAGTCTCGGGTTCGGTACCGCAGTGCACTTCCCAGTCCACATTACGACTGTCACATTACCAACTTTTCATGCAAACTGCTCTGTTTTGGACTAAACTTCCAGTGTGAAAGCCCACTAGAACAGCTACACTGCAGAATTTCTCTGTCTAAAAATGTACAAATTTCAGGTTTTGTAGCTCTTCTTTGATAAATGACAAGATGGTAATATCATAAAATAGTCCACTTTGTATTAAAACCAGACATCTGATGCTCACTGTGGTTTATTTAATCTTCAACAAACTGCAAATGTAAACAATTGTTCAGAGTGTGCCCCCTTGTGGTCAACTCTTTCATAGGGGCTTGTACAAGTCAGAACAATCAGCCCATTCTTATCTTCTCATCACTTACTATCTCTATATATGATCATATGGACAAAAATAACTTGTTTACAGATCTTGGTGTAAACATGTAAGCAAGCAATGTATGGCAAGTTAATGTTCCTCATACCTTCACCTGAAACCAGGCATCCTGTGTGCACAGACGAATATCACAGGCTGTGATTAGATCCACTCCTGCGAAAGAAGAAATCAGATCCACAAAAAAAACTGTTAGTAATTCAGTCTCCTGCAGCTAAAAGCCCCAGTAAAAGATAACTCTCTGATGGTTAAAGCTTTGGAGGAAAAGTGACACCACAACTCTGGAAAGTTCCATCCATATTGTTTGCTGAGTGTATGAGATGATGATACTTAACACTCCCAACAGACCTGCTCCCACACACATGCCATGCACTGCCACCACCACGGGCTTTGGACACTGCAGACACATCAAACACAAAGTTCAGTTTATATACCACAATGTATTACTCTAATAGGTTATTGATTGTACACATACTACATGCATGTAGAACCCCTACATGCTTTGTGTTTAATTTATGTAAGGAATAAACATGCGGCTATAGGAAAGTAGTCAACGATCCAATGAAGTGGAGTGACCGTTACCACCCTAAGGTAGAACTGCACATTCTGAAGTGTTTTATTCCCCTTATACCACAGCAAGTTGTCAACAAGTGCATTTCTTTAATTAAAGAAGAACATGTCATACACATTAATCTATTTTAAAGGCTGACCGATAGTGGATCTTACAGATGCCGATAACCAAGTCGGGTAGCACCTACTAATAACCGATTACTACTGAATGAAAATATAACACTCAGTGGAAAAATTAAGTTCACTTTATTACAAAAATAAACAGTACTGACTGTACCATGAAAATGTACTGCACTTTTTCTAATGAAATAAACATATATACAATAATATATATATATATATATATATATATATATATATATATTATTGTATATATGTTTATATATATATAAATAAAATATATATATATGTGTGTGTGTATATATATATATATATATATATATATACACACATATATACACACTATGAATAAATATTAATATTAAAGTAAATAAAAAGATGTACAGTACTTTACAAAAAAGTCAGTACACCCCTCACATTTTTGTAAATATTTGATTCATGTGACAACACTGAAGAAATGACACTTTGCTACAATGTAAAGTAGTGAGTGTACAGCTTGTGTAACAGTGTAAATTTGCTGTCCCCTCAAAATAACTCAACACACAGCCATTAATGTCTAAACCGCTGGCAACAAAAGTGAGTACATCCCTAAGTAAAAATGTCCAAATTGGGCCCAATTAGCCATTTTCCCTCCCCGATGTCATGTGACTTGTTAGTGTTACAAGGTCTCAGGTGTGAATGGGGAGCAGGTGTGTTAAATTTGGTGTCATCGCTCTCACACTCCCTCATACTGGTCAACATGGCACCTCATGGTAAAGAACTCTCTGAGGATCTGAAAAAAAGAATTGTTGCTCTACATGAAGATGGCCTAGGCTATAAGAAGATTGCCAAGACCCTGACACTGAGCTGCAGCACGGTGGCCAAGACCATACAGCGGTTAACAGAACAGGTTCCACTCAGAACAGGCCTCGGCATGGTCGACCAAAGAAGTTGAGTGCACGTGCTCAGCGTCATATCCAGAGGTTGTCTTTGGGAAATAGTGCTGCCAGCATTGCTGCAAAGGTTGAAGGGGTGGGGGGGTCAGCCTGGGCTTTGGACACTGCAGACACAAACACAAAATTCAGTTTATATACGACAATGTATTACTCGAATAGGTTATTGATTGTGCAAATACTATATGCATGTAGAACCCCTACATGCTTTGCGTTTAATTTATGTAAGGAATAAACATGCGGTTAAACGAGCTTCATTTTGGTAAAATGTTAATATAACGATGTGTTTGACCTTATATACAGCCACAATACCAACTGTAACAGTGTTGACTTCACAAAATACAGGTTTTTATTTCCTGAAAAGTAACAGTGTGTCATATGAGGTTTCCACTTGAGAGTGACATGTACAGTGTCCTCCACTAATATTGGCACCCTTGGTAAATATGAGCAAAGAAGAAAACCTTTTGTTAAAAAAAAATTCACAAAAATACTCTGCTCTCATGGATAAACAATTGCAAACACCACAAGTTTATAAAAAAATATTTGTTAAATGGGTGTACAACAATTATTGGCACCCCTATGAATCCATGAGAAATGTATTTGAAGTATATTCCTCTTGATATTTTACTTTTTTGTACACTTGGGAAACTAGGAACAGGACATTGTTCAACCATGACTTCCTGTTTCACAGGGATAGGTAACGCATAAGCCAAATTCTCTTACTCATTCAGAACAATAAGTGAGTCCAAGATATATTCAGTGGTGCTTGAAGGTTTATGAACCCTTCAGAATTATATATATATATATATATATATATATATATATATATATATATATATATATATATATGAATAAAGATGACCCAAAACATCAGATTTTTACACAAGTCCTAAAAGTAGACCAAGAGATCCCAATTAAACAAACGAGACAAAATGATAATATTTGATCACAGACAGATTGTGCACAAATGGAGGAAATTCAAGACCATTATTACCCTCCCCAGGATATATCAACCAACAAAGATCACTCCAAGAGCAAGACAAGTAGTAGTCTGTAAGGTCATAAAGGAGCCAGGGTAACATCTATGCAACTAAAGGCCTCTCTCTCACTGTAGTGAAGGTAAGGGTTCTGTTTAGTTTGACTTACCTAGGGCTGCTCCTATCACACAAACCATTGAAGTGAATAGCATGGAGGTGGTATTTGAAGTTAACGCAGGCTGTGGAGTGATCATCAGTAAAGATCAACATTCAAACATCAAAGATTCAACATTCAAAGATGTGGGTGGGGGGGCTACCGAAATCATTTCTTGCCTCAGCTGGTAAATACAGTAGCAAATGTACCAGGACATAAGTTGGCTAACGTATTGGAGACAATCCGAGGTGTTCAAAGAAGAGTTGGGTCCACTGCTAGAGGGAGAACTCCAGAGGCTGGTGGAAGACAAGATCATTGAACCAATACAGTTTGCAGAGTGGGCAGCTCCCATTGTTCCAGTCAAGAAACTGATGGTTCTATCCCAATTTGTAGGGATTATAAATTCACAGTAAATCCAGCTCTAGTGTGGAGCAGTATCCAATTCCCAAGGTAGAAGATTTATTTGCTCAGTTGGCAGGAGGAAAAATTCTCCAAACTGGACATGACCCATGCGCATCAGAAGATAATGCTGCACAAAAATTCCAATAAGTACGTTACAATTAACATGCACAAGAGATTATGTACTTACAACAGGCCACCATTTGGAGTTGCTTCAAGTCCAGCGATCTTCCAGCGCACAATAGAAGGGATTCTGCAAGACATCACACACGTCACAGTTTATCTGGATGACATTTTAGTCTCAGGGGCTAATGAACATCTGCAGAACTTGGATGAGGTACTGAGTAGGATAGAAAAGAGTGGACTGAGACAAAAAAGGAGCAAGTGCGAGTTCATGGGAGAAGTAGAGGTATTTTTAGGTCACAACATTAATGCCACAGGATTACAGTCGAAAGACAGGTCCTATATTATGTTTGAGACAGCTGGTATTGTAGCTGTGAAATCAGCTAACGTTATGCTCCATGTAATGTTTGCGATATCCAGTTATTTGTTAAACGCTAACGCATTGCAATGTTATAAACTACCTCCTAATGGACCACCATGCATCGCCATTCAGCCCGTGTCCTGTCAGCTAAATGTAGCCTAATGTCACTAATAATTATTCACATGTTCATGCTTTTAATAAATCTTTTTATCCTGCCACCATATCAGTGAATTTAAACTAATGCTTGCATTCAGAGTATGAGGGGTGTGTGCACGTTTAGGAGTGCACCTTAGCACTTAACAGTCATGGTCAGACAGTGTTTGAACTAAAATCTCTCTCTCCCTCTCCCTCTCAGCCAGAGGAGGATGTCCTCCAGGAGTTTTTAATTTTATAATTTTTTTAAATTCTCTTTTTTTAATAAAAACCACACCATGGTATTGAGCATCGTGTACTTTTGGTGATATCGGTACCGACGACTAGATTTTTGGTATCGTGACATCCCTAATATATAAGGAAATAGGATGAACTCTGCATACAGGGAAGCTTTGTGTTATGGGGGACTCGCGTAGTGATTCCACATCCGCGGCGTGCGGCTCTTCTAAGACATCAACCTATCCGGGAATTACCAGGATGAAAGGCCTGGTGCGTAGCTATATGTGGTTGCCACACTTGGATGCAGAGGTGGAAGCATTGGTCAAATCGTGTGCAGTCTGTCAGGAAAACAGAAATGCTCCGGCAAACTCGCCACTGCATGTGTGAGAGTTGCCAGAGCAACCATGGAGAAGGATTCACATTGATTACGGTGGACTGTGGATGGGTAGAATGTTCTTGATTGTGGTAGAGGCATTCTCAAAATGAATAGAGGCTTATCTGTTAATCAAGTCTACATCCACAGTTACCATTCAGTGCTTAAGACAAACCTTTAGCCAACACAGGATACCAGAAGTAGTGATGTCAGACCATAGCAGTTTTTTTGTTTTTTTACCAGTGCTGAATTCCAAGAGTTTATGGAAAGAAATGGAATCAAACACAAGCACAGCACCCTACCATGCATCTTCCAGTGGTCTGGCTGAAAGGGCCATTCAAACATTCAAAACCCTGAGGAAAGAGAGTGCTGGAGAGTCCGTTGAAAAAGCTAGCCAGAGTGCTGTTCAGTTACCGAACGACGCCACAGTCGACCACTGGCAAATCAGCAGCTAAACTGCTGTGTGGAAGGAAACTGGTCTACTCATTGAGACACAAACAATTGAGACAAAAATGGTACCATGACCAACATGCAAAGGAAAGATATCTCGTGGTGGGTGACCCAGTGCATACCAGGAACTTCAGCTCTGGACCTACTTTTATTCCAGGAACAGTTCAGAAAAAGACTGGTCCTGTATGGTGCACAGGAGCCTTGGGAAGTGGGCAAGTAGTGCACTGACATATTGATCAGGTGAGAGACAGGCACAATGCAACAATCAATAGCACCAGCACCAGAGTTGTAAGACACTTCACGGCCAGATGTTGACATTCCAGTGCCTTCTACAAAAGACTCAGGTTCTTCATTCTCTGAGGAAAGTCACGTAAACAAAAACTGGGAGGAACTTCTGAAGTGGCTGTGTCAGAAACTTTCCTTGGGATGGAAAACCCTGAGTTGAGAAGGTCTACACTTACTAAATCTCCAAGCTATCTGAAAGATTATAATTAGTGTAGTGGTGAGTTCCCCAAACACAGGGCAAGAATGAACCCAGGAACTGAACTGAATCTCAAGAGAAAGTGGGGCATGCAATAAGACAATGGCCCAAAACAAAGAATGGTTAAAGAACAATAAAGTTATTGGTTTTGAATGGCCAAAACTGATGTCCAAGCCCATGTGCAGGACTAATCAACAGTTACTGGAAATGATTAGTTGCAGTTATTGCTGCACAAGGGGGTCAGACCAGATACTGAAGGCAAAAGGTTCACATACTTTTGCCACTCCCAGATATGTAATATTGGATTATTTTCTACAATAAATAAATGACCAAGTATAATATGTGTCACATTTGTTTAAATGGGTTCTCTTTGTGTAGTTTTAGGACTTGTCTGAAAATCTGGTGTCTATTTATGTAGAAATATAGAAAACTCTAAAGGGTTCACAAACTTTCAAGCACCACTGTAGCAGTGATGTGCAGTAAAAGGTTGTTGAGCTTCACAAAATGGGAAGTGTCTATAAGAAAATAGCACAAGCATTGAAAATGCTCATTTTCATCATCAGGGCAATAATTAAGAAGTTCCAGTCTACTGGAAATGTTATGAATCAACCTAGACAAGGACGTGTGTCTATATCGTCTCAACACACAGAAGAGGACGGTTCGAGTGGACAAAAAATCTCCAAGGATCACAGCTGGAGAATTGCAGGAGTTAGTTGTGTCTTGGGGTCAGAAAGTCTCCAAAACTACAATCTGAAGTCACCGACATCACCACAAGTTGTTGGAAGGGTTTCAAGAAAAAAGCCTCTACTCTCATCCAAAAACACACTCAGGTGTCTTCAGTTTTCCAGACACTACTGGAACTTCAATTGGGATCGGGTTCTATGGTCAGACGAAACCAAAATAGAGCTTTTTGGTAATAAACACCAGAGGCGGTTTTGAAGCACACAGAGAGGTAGCCATATGGAAAAGTACCTCATGCCCACGGTTAAATATGGAGGTGGATCTTTAATGTACAAAGACTGTTTTTCTGCCAGAGGACCTGGACATATTGTTAGGATACATGGCATCATGGACTCTACCAAATATCAACAGATATTAAATGAAAACCTGACTGCCTCTGCCAGAAAGATTAAAATGTGCCGTGGTTGGATCTTCCAGCAGGACAGTGATCCAAAACATACATCAAAATCAACACAAAATCGGTTTACTGACCACAAAATCAAGTCATTTAACACTAATGAGCAGTATTAAAAATATTAACATGGATATCTGAGTCTGATAATAAAATTAACTTCTACTTGCAGTCAAATTTTGTAGTGTTCAGGACATTTAACACCCTTCCGTCCAAAAGAAACCAAAAGCGGGTACAAACTTTTACACTCCACTGTATTTGGTTGAAATTGCACTTATAGAACAACTGAACAGCAATGTTTCCATACAGGTTTTAGTGAAATGTTTAACAATAGCAACTTGACTTGAAATGGATGATGTTTCATTAGCGTGGCCTGTGCCCAAATCCTGCACGACTGCGTATCTAGGTACACTACACACGGTCTGAACGAATGGAGTCTCTACCGCACCTAGTGCACTAGAGATAGAGATTCCATACAAGGTGATTTGGGACGGAGCCAGTGCACAGAAACCGTTTCCCTGCGAGAGGCGCAGGTGGAGCTGGAGCTGTGTGACTGATTTGTGCACCTGTGACTACAGAACTACCTCAAGTCTCCACACAGAGAGCTGTTCAAGAGAAAAACACTCCTAAAGAACAAATCACTGCGCCAGCGAGACATCAACCCTTTAACTAGACGTTCATCCCAATTCCACACAAATACCGCGGAACTATTTAGGGCTGAGAGACAGTTCAAAAAGCACTGAAAATAAAGTCACTTGGTAAACAGTTGCTCTCTGCGTCACCCAGACAGCGAGGCGGATAAACTACAAGTTCCCGAGAAGCGTCAGATTTACTAAACTAACTAGTTCACCGTTTATCCGGCGCTAAATAAACTCCCACCGAGTTAACTCAAGTTAGTACTTTATACTAAAACAGCCGCAGAGCTAACAAGCTAGCAGCTTAGCGAATAAATAAGGCCAAACACGTTCACCTACCCACCTACAGTCGGGTGTGAAGTCTACAAGTTGCTCAGTGCTGCGTTTTCTCTCCACTTCTGTAGTTCTCCGTTATTATCCACATTATCCTTTATTTCATGCTATACCAGCGTAACACAAAAATGATAATAATCATGATAATAATAATAATAATCCATTATATCCTTTTACATCTCTCCATTTACTGTATTTTAAGACTTTCCCAATGTACCTGACCTATGCTGAATTATTGAGCTATGTTTAGGAATTTGGGACTGCTTGAAAATGATTAGATTATAAACATCTGTACTTGAAGGCAGCAATAAATGATGTCACATGATTTAAGTCATGTTATTTCTATCTAGCAGTTCTACTTCAAAGGCTTCAGGGACTTGTTGGTCAACCCACTTGCATTAAAGGGATCATAATTTTAGTATTAACAAATTGTTTTTTCATTCACCTATCAAGGCCTTGGAATGATATGAATTTGACAGTTCTGTGAGTGTCGAATTTTGAGCAATAGAGTATTATCGAAGTAGAAAGCAGACACAATATTTCAACTTTATTCATTCAATCATTTACCTTCAGTAACCAAAATCTTGATAGTCAAGTTTCCTCAAGACCGTGGATGTGGGAATGAGGAGACCCGCTTCATTCTTCAGAGCTCTACACGGCCAAAGGTTATCTTGGGTCTCAATAAATGAGCGGAACAGTTTGTGTCTAGGCAGGATATCATGATCGCTAGATCCAGAACTGCGTGAAACCAGA
>NW_026521056.1:321784-361784 GCF_023375685.1 Ictalurus furcatus | reverse complement strand
CTTACAGACTGGAACTTACATTTCACGTCTCAAGAATGAAAACTCTGACTGCTGTTTGTACCAAATAGTAACTAAGTGTACTCAGTCTTCTTGGAGAAGATGCAGTAGGGAACCTACTAAGTCCCAGGGGATGTTGGAATTTATGGAGGGGTGTGGTTGAAAGGCAGAATTAAAAGTGCCAGCAAACAGCACAATTCTGATATTTATGATCCAGAAAAGGTATAGACTGGGATGGCTGCTGTTTCTCCTGGTCATTGGTTAGATATGGGATACTTTGGAAGACGTTGGGATAATTATGATGCATTCAGAACGACACACTGTTTTCTAGTTAAAGCTAATTTACTGCCATATTTAAGCATTAACACATCTCAGTCAAAACATACTTTCAGGGGACCTTTAACACAGTTCAGTTTTAAGTGACCTGTGGAGACACTGTTCTAAATTCACATATCTATTCAGCTATCACAAGACTCTCTCACACACACCTGTGTAAAACATGCTTTGTGGGGACAATATAGTAACTATTAACAGACAAGATTTGAAATAAAGGACAGTGTCTTGACACTTGTAATGCCACTCAAGTAATACCTTTCTACTCTACTTTTGTTGTCACGTACACTGGAGATGTATTTAAATCATGGTTAGAGATCTTTGACCCAGTCAGCAGGTGGTAAAGTAGATCAAACTTCTATCTAAAAGAGGAATATGCAACAAAAAGCAAATATGCTTTTCAGTACGACAAAAAAATTATTATATCACTATAGGAATTAAGTTTATGATTTCATGGTTAGATATGGGATACTTACGATCCATTCAGAAAGACACATTGTTTTGTAGTTAATGCTTAAACGTGGCAGTAAAATACCTGAAGCAGACTAGATGAACAATAATGACTAATTTTATTGTTAATACACAAGCACAACATTTGTTGTGCAACAAAAATGAATTGCAACACTGCTAGATAAGATAATGTTTATTTTTGAATAATTTTTAAATTGTGAAAACAGAGAGGGAGATACCCTGCATACCTTGCTATGCCAAGGCCAGTCTGTTACTCTGTAATTGTAGGTAATTTTATCTCCTTCTTTAATGTCTGTTAAAGCAAACCGACAAAGATGTGGGCTTCCATCCACTTCAGTCTTCTTCATTCTGCAATTTGGGTGCTTGTGGTCATCATTAACCAGCCTACCAAAAGATCTGTCTTCTTTTGCGACATCAATACTTAATACACAACGAGAGTAAGATAAAAGTATTCAGTGACCGAATATTTGACATCAAATTCTACAAATATGATAGCTCTGCACAGAATTTTTATTGTTAACGGTCAGATGTAAATGTTTAAGTGGACAAAAAAATTACACTTGCAATTTTCAAGTACAATGAAATTATACTTTGAAGAAAAACTATGCAGACATTGTCATTTTTTATGCAGGTTAATTCTATGGATCATTTAATTCGACATGTAATCTGGATAGTACAATCTATGAATTAAATGATCAGCTTACCCCCATGTTTTTCCCTTCCACTGGAAATCAAACATAAATAGAACACAACATAAATTCTTCTTCTTCTGTGAGACACCATGGCCTGTCAAAAAATAAAGAATGACATTGTGTTAAACTATTTAATTAGGCATCCTAAATCTACAATAGTGCATGATTATAATATGCATTGGCCTCTGTTTTATGATTCAGATTTTTCCCAAGTCAAGAGATCCTTCGGGGGGGTGGGGGGGGGGTTTATCAGTCAGACTGGGATCTATCATAATCAATACACACTGCTAAAACGTACCTTTCTCTGGACTGATGTATTTCACCTCTAGCTTTGATGTCTTGTCACTCTTTGCAGTTATATGATGCATGGCATCTGTGAGGGGGCTGATCCTTCGTGGCATTTTACCTCTAAAGAAAATGTTAATATATTGAGATTTTCAGTCCCTAGTGATGTTCTGAGTAAGAAAAGAACAATATCCGTGCACGCTAATAACTATGCTGAGTGAGAACCTGTTCTACAGACAGATCACAGCTCAGCTGTGGTGTTTAGAGATGCAGATTAAAAGGAGCGCTCTGTAGTTACAGAATGGAAGCGCATCACACCACCGCCCAGCGCTTTACAGATTAATAAACTAATAACTGGAACTAATGAGCTGGGCTTGGTCTTGGTCCAGACTCCTGTCCACCCTGTCCTTGATTTCAGGGGCTTTAAACTCAACCCAGTGCTCAGATACATAACTAATTAGGAAGCCTGACACTGCTGTTTATAACCTAACTATCCGTTACGTGGTGAAGCTGTAACGTATCGGGACTGGAGGCGGATGCAGGTGCAGATCAATAGTCTTTATTAAACATAAAACACAAAACCAAAGTAAACGCGGTCTTCACCAGGAAACGAGAACATTCGAGGCATGGAAATAAACGATACGACCGATACAAAACTACAACCAATATAACTATATAAACTCTACAATACTGAGCCCCGTGCTCAGTAACCAAGGCGTTTAAATCCCAAACATAATCAAACTCAAAACATAGACACCTGTGGCAAATGAAAGTCACTTCAATAAGTGCTCAGCCGAAAGCGAGCGAACCAAAACAAAGTCATGTGACTCATCCGAAGACAAGCCATAGTGTCATCTGCTGGCCATATCGTCACAGAATCCCCCTCCAAACGGTGCTCCTCCCGGAGCACCAAGAACCCCCCTCCAACGGGGGTCCTGGGCCCCTGTATGAATTGTCTCTCGCTGCCACAGAAAGCAAGGCAGCCTCCGTCGGACAGCAGATGGGCGGAGCAGTACCCCCACTGGGGTTGAAAGTCAGGGCACCACCCCCGGCGGCATGAGAGCGCTGGGCGCCACCCCCAGTGGCTCTGGAACTTAGGGCGCCGCCCCAGGCGGCACTGGAATGCAGGGCGCCGCCCCCGGTGGCACTGGAATGCAGGGTGCCGCCCCTAGCGGCACTGGCACTGGAAGGCTGGGCGGCGTCCCCAGCGGGACTGGAGGGCTGGGCGGCATCCCCAGCGGGACTGGAGGGCTGGGCGGCGTCCCCAGCAGGACTGGACGGCGGGACGGCCTCCTCGGCCGGGCAGGGCAGTGGGACGGCCTCCTTGGCTGGGCTGGACAGCAGGACAGCTTTGTCGGCTGTTCAGGGCAGCAGGACGACCTCCTCGGCTGCGCTGGACAGCAGGACAGCTTCCTCAGCTGTCGGGAGCTCCCCCGCAGAGACCTCCCCGTAGGCCTCAAGCTGTAGCTCTGAGGTCGCCCTGTTGACCTCAGGCGGGAGCTCCACAGCTGAGGCCTCCCCGTAGGCCTCAGGCTGGAGCTCTGCTGTCTTCGTTGCCCCCCCCCAAAAAAATTTCTGGGCCAGCCTTCACCTCTGGACTGCTCGGTGTGGTGCAATTCCCCTGCAGTGGGAAGCCCCAGATGCTCAGATCACTCTGCTGGCTGCGTGGCGCTGTACAGGTCCCCTGCAGTGGGAAGCCCCAGATGTTCCGGCCGCTTTGCAGGCTGCGTTGCACGGCGTGGTTCTCCGGTGGCGGGGATGGGGTACAGGGTGCGGGGGGTGGCATGGCGCGTAGCACAGCTTGCAGCTGTCTCTGTTCAGCCATCATGCACTTGAGCCTAGCAAGTTCCTCACTGAGCTGTTGGTTGCACTCCCGAACGACACGGATGGTGGCGTGGCACATGGACCGGCTCGCTGCAGCAGTCTTTGTTGCGCGATCTGGTGAGTGAGCTGCGCCAGTGCTTCGTCCAGTGTCCTTTGCTTCTCCCAGAACACTCGGTCCAACTCCGCGCTCATCTTCTGCCTGATCTGCTGCTTCCGTGTTAGGCTCAGTATTCTGTAACGTATCGGGACTGGAGGCGGATGCAGGTGCAGATCAATAGTCTTTATTAAACATAAAACACAAAACCAAAGTAAACGCGGTCTTCACCGCGAAACGAGAACATTCGAGGCATGGAAATAAACGATACGACCGATACAAAACCACAACCAATATAATTATATAAACTATACAATACTGAGCCCCGTGCTCAGTAACCAAGGCGTTTAAATCCCAAACATAATCAAACTCAAAACATAGACACCTGTGGCAAATGAAAGTCATTTCAATAAATGCTCAGCCGAAAGCGAGCGAACCAAAACAAAGTCATGTGACTCATCCGAAGACGAGCCACAGTGCCATCTGCTGGCCGTATCGTCACAGAAGCTAGTTACAGAAGTCGGTTAAAAATAAATTATGAAAGTTATTTCCCAAGAGTTTTCTTTGTGTAAGGTGAGCAAAATGTAAAAATGATCATTAATAAACCATTATTGATGTGGACATTGTCATTGGTAGTTACTATTTCAAATATTTATATTTAAAATTAAAACACCACACAACATTTTGATGTTTTGATCATGTTTTAGATTATTTTTAATTATATTATCTGTTACATATTGTAACTATGTAACTTCTTAAAAAAGAGGCATTGTCAACATTTACTATTTTGATACACATTCAGTGTGTAAAATTAACTGTTAAAGGAGAACATGAAATTCACAGTTTGTCAAAATTAAAATAACTTTCTAAATAATATATGTAGAGTGTGTTATAGTAAGTTTTTGAAAATGTATTGCAAATGAGGACTAAGAGTTTTAAAACATTTACAAATACAAGCAAGATAAAACATATTTACGAATACACCAGACAAATAATAAAAAAATACAAAGTCTGTACACAATTCCACAATGGTAGAGAGAGAGAGAGAGAGAGCAGAACAAATAGAATGAGATTTGTGGACAACAGTATTACATAGTGTTTGTGGCTTTGTAACTATTTACCAAAATCCAAGCTTGTGCTTGGCTTGGAAGCAGACATGCCATGGACAGACCTTAAATGCTGTGTTTCACAACAAAGTTATTTTCTCTTTTCAACAATCCACCTCTGCCTCTCAGCCTCATAGAATGGGGACTGCTGAAACTCTGCCCATGTCGTCTCTGCATTCATTCCCTGTGCCTGATACAGGGAGAGCACTTTAGAAGGACAGTAAATGTATTTGCCTGCCACTCCAGGGAAACCAGTGTGGATATGAGGGCTATTGGGTCCTTGTTTTATTGGCTGGTGGCAGAACCTGCACAGACGACTAGAAGGATGCTCCACTAATGATTTCCTCTTGCCTCTCTCTTCAATCACCCTCTTCCTCTCTGCCCCCTTCTGCTTAGCGGCCTCAAGCTCCCGCTGAAAGAAGGGAGTGTCTGCAAAATCTTCAAATGGCATCCTGGGGTTGGTCAGGCCCTCTGCAGAGTATGCCTCAAAGACTTTCCTGGAGCAGTAGAAGTATTTAACATCACCAGCCTGATAAAAGAAATGCACTGAGGAGCCATCACCCAGATAACGAGACTTTGGCTGACCACAAGCTAAACAGGATCTAATTTGTTTTTTTGGTGTCTGCTGCTGCTGTTGTTGTTGTTGCAGGGCTGCCTGCCGCTTCTCTAGGATGTCTTTAACCATCTTCTCAACTGCTGCCTGTGTCAGAGGGACGTCTTCAGGAACACTCTTTGCAGGTGGATTGAACTGAGCGGGTGGCAGTATCGTCACTGGGACACTGATGGTTTCACTGCATGAGTTAAGACGCTGCCATAACTGTTGTGTCTCCAGGAGCTTTTCTGGGCTGGTGTTGAGAGAGACATTTCTGGGGTTTTTTTTAGCAAGGTGTTTTATGTAATTGTTTATGTGTTGTTTTGTGGTTGAGTGCAGAAGGCTGTTGGGGTCAGTGCAGGCACTCTGTACCATAGCAGCATAATCAGCATTCACCCTTTTAAGGAGATCCTTGCTCCCGTGGTGCTTGGCCAGGAGACCATCAATGGCCTTTCTCATTGGATCCGTCCATCTGTTGTGGTCCAACACAAAGACTCGATGACCTGTCTTTATGGGTCCAATGCGAGCTGCACGGGGAGAAGCAACCATAGGCAGTGGTGGTGTGCTCAGCAGTTCTAGAGGAGATTCACAAAATTACTTAACTAAAGTATTTGAGTCTTTGTGTACATATATGAGACAGACAGATTACACACATTAGTGCCTGTATGAATAATGCAATTACCTGCATCCAACAGAAATTCGTCAGACTTTTGTTCCTTTACTGTCACAGGACTTGGACTGGAAAACTGATGAAAGATGACAGTCTGTGGGCTGGCCTCTGGTTCTGCAGCAAGAGGGGTCTCAGCAGAAGAGGAATCATCCAACCATTTCTGAAATTGAGCAAATGAGTGTATGCAAGTGAGAAAAACAATCAATTATGAAGTAATACAAATCTTTTTGTCCATTATCAAATAAAAACAAAGTGTAAATGGGTACCTTAGATGGAATTGAGGATTCAAAGCTAGATGAAGACTCTTCTGGAATCTCCACATCTCCTAAGGCTGACTCCCTGCACTTATGTTTGGCAAATTCAAGAGGCACTGGTCGACAGCCTGGCTCCACATACCGTAGGCCAAACCGCTCTCCTGTGTCCCTGCTGGATATATGCAAGGCTGGATATTTGGGCTGTCCTGTCACACTCACAGAGGCACTGTTTAAATTCATCATTAACACAGGGTCAAACACTGCAGGTAGGATGGCCCCAGGCTGCTTCAGGTCCACCAGCCGCTGATAATTCCAGCGTGCCACCCCAGTCATCCCCTGTGCCTGGAACAGCTCAGGAGAGACACGATTGCCTGTTACCCACTGGGCCTGGTGGAAATGAAACGCCCCCTGCTGTGAGGTGCCTCTGACAGGGATCCAAATGGGAACAGCAGCGCCATCCCCTTTACATGATTGAGCTGTAAGGTTCCCCCGTGTCTGTAGAGGATTCCTTCCTCCGCCTCAGGGTCACTCAGGCAGCCTCTACGGATGTGTACACGCTGAATCCACCACACCTTTAGCATTGGAGGGTTTAAAAAGGAAGATGTTGTTGGGATCCTTAGCAAGGTGGAAATGTTGAAGCACTTCTTCCACTCTCTGGACCAGCTTTCTGGGATTTGGCACTTTTGTCCTGCAGTGCTGTCTGATGTGCTGCTTGGTGGGATTAGCAGGCACAATACCACAGAATATGTATGCATTATTCAGTTTCACCAGGTCGCTCTGATCCACTACAGAGGAAGGCAGCAGAGAGGAACTGACAGAAGGAGCTATACAGAGGATGGTGCTCCGACACACACTCCCTGGTGAACCGCCGCATAGTGAAATAAGTCCAATTTAACAGTGATGTTCTCATTGCACTTCAGGCAAGCGGCACACAAATTCTTGAGGTTCTCTGAGGTAACCTCTGCCACGATAGCTTCAGTGGTCCTCCAGGCATCCCACTGCAGGTGCTCATAAGGTGCTGGGTCCATGACTCTGAAAGCGGCACCGCAGTCCCTAAGTACACAAAAGGGAAATAAAAAAAATCAGTTAAATATATTCATTACCTTCGCATACACTACCTGATGTGATGCGTGATGTGATGATACATACCTGTCCACCCACTGGTACTTGGTCTTGGGGATACCAGCAGCACTGTAGCGATTGGCCAGCCCACAGTACATTGACTCTAAGGACCGCTCACTTTTAGATTGCAGCATCACCCAGGACAGGATCATCCAGTTCTCATTCATCACAGCGTAGGATGACATTGTGCCAGATGAGAGAGTCACTTTTCTAGCAACTTTGCGTATGTGATCTGAACTGAACACTTGTCCAAAAGTGCCTTGTAGGACCTGAGTGAGAGCTGCCTCCTGCCGCTGATATTCTTGAAGAAGACACTCCACCACATAGTGTGCAGTCACAGACACACCATACCACCCATCAGTGTCCTCATAACCCCCAAACGGTGCTGGTGTGTCATCCTTCCTCAGTGCCCCAGTGATGGTCCTCTGTCCATACCGCCCTGCTTCAGCATCCCTGGTGTTCTGCATGCTGAGCAGGTAGGCTAGGTGGGCTCTTTCGTACTTCAGGTGAAGCACCTCAGACAGCTGGTTGGCCATATCATTTGGTGATTTTCCAGAGCGCCGCAGTTCATCTATCACTGGCAAGATGTTCGTAAAACGCTTTGGTAGCATGTCTAGCCACTGGGGTTTATCAGCGAACCAGTATTTTTTGCATGCTTTACAGCACAGACGAGAGGAAAGGATATTGCCCGCTGGTACCAAGAACCACTCTGGGTCTTCCCACACCAGAGGAAACAACCTGAAGATGTGGACAGCTGTAAAGACAAGGCAGGATGTAATTGTTCCTGAGCTTTTCCATAATACTGTGCTCCGGTTTCCAGAAGAAGAATGGATGGAGATGGAAGTATTTTGGTGATGGCAGGCCTGTGTTGGTTTCTATAAGCTCAGGCTGAGGAGGATAACGCCACAAGGAAACCATGTTCATAAGGTGTCTCACGGGTCATGATCCTGGCCAGAGTCCCATGGCTTCCATTGCTATTTTCATCCAGATTTTTTGCTGGAGGGAGCAGTTCCAGCAGTTAATATCTTGGATGAAACTGAATACAGGGGCGCCTGTCTGTGTGGAGGGCACTGGTGCATGTTCAGCAGGTACAGACTTCACAGCAGCTGTTGGAGGTGCTGTAGGTACTGACTGCGCAGCAGCTGTTGGAGGTGCTGTAGGTACTGACTGTGCAGCTAGTGGTGGTACTGTAGGGAAGTGATGCAGGGGCTTTACTCTGTGAGAAAGTGCTAGGCACAAAAGGTGGTGGTATGTGAGGATGGCAGACCACATGTGGTGTTGGCTGTGGCAGAACTGCATGGAACAATAAGTTAAAAAATTAATAAAACATTCATATGAATGAAATGTCTTTACCTGTCTTTTCTTTTGTTAGATCAGTTAGAACTTACATCAACAGAATATTTATTTAAAAATTCCATTAATGCAAGTTCAAATAATGTTCACCTATATGATTGAGTTGTACAGATTATTTAAAAAATTAAAATGATCACAAATTGACCCTAATTTGAAAGATTACTCTTTAAAAACAGGTAAAGCTTTGAGTAGACAATACAAACATGTTAAACAGCATGCATAAAATTCATGAAGTGCACTCACCCTCATCACTGGTATGTTCAACCTTTACCAATAGTTAGTATAACAAAAGAACACAAGTTTTAGAACAGGCAAGAACACTGCCAAAACAATAAAAAAAGGTGTGAAAAAGAGTTATGAAGGATAAATCTGTGGGTAATAGGATACTCCTCCAAAACTGATGTGGAAAATACCCTCTTGTTGTGAACAAGACTGGACACCCAGTGGCTGCAGGTGACTCTGAAATATACAATAGAATTTGTTTAGTATAACTCTAGTATGTGCAATTTAATATGCCATAAACAGGTTGAACTAGATAATTCTGGACATAACCGACATGACATTAATGCAGCCTCTTGGTTCACTTACTCTGCTGTGTAGGACTTTTGGGTGGAGACAGACTCAGCATCATCTTCTCCAGTTCCTCATCTTCCTCCATTACTGTGAAATGAAACAAATACATCAGTAGACTGTAAGAATCAATATAAACAAATATAAATGTGGTTTACTCACCTGGATAATCAGAGGAAAGGCGTGAAGTGGATGTTGCAGAGGGAGTTGATGGTGAGGGTGAAGGTGTAGCAGAAGGGGCTGTGGTCACCTGTTTTTTCTGCTTTAAAAGATATTGCTGCAAGCGGTACATTTTACTTCCAGGAACACAGCTCTTCCCCATTATAAAAGGCAGCATACCCATCAGCCCTGGTATTCCAGATCTTCCTTTAGGTGTCTTGTGCTCGTGCCCCAAATCCAACAACATTGTCATCATCTGACAAAACTGGCACTGGGTCTGGTCTCTCTGAAAGATATCGCTGGAGATCCTCAATTTCCTTAAAACATCTTGAATATTCAAGAAAGGAAAGGAGGCTCTCCTTGCAATGACCGTCTGGGTTGAACTGCCCAGCCTGTTCTACCTCATCAACCTTACTGGACAAGTACAAAGTGTAGCCAATATCATTCTCCACTATCCACCGGAAGGACCTCCCTTTGTACTTCCCAAACTGAAGAATGTATTCTGCTAACACTTCTTGCTTGTCTGAAACATCCCCTCCCCTCTGTTAAAATAATAGAACGGGCATTGTTCCTGACCACATCTTCTCTTTGAGGTGTTGACTTGTCTTGCAAAGAAGGATTGTCTTTAATGCTTCTTGCCTCTTCAGATGAGCCCCGAAGAAAATGACCTGATGGGCCGCTCCTGAAGGACACGTTGATTCTCCCAGGGAATTTTTTTTTCTTCATGCTGATAGCCTGAATAGTACCCATAGACACGAACAATTGACATAAATAAATATATAAAAGCATTTACATAGTTATGCTAAAGTTTTGTAAAGTAAAATTAGGGTAACTGATTCTTTTAAAATGACTTGACAGGTTTCATGTTAGATTAAAAGATCAATGACCCAACATTTAATTATACAACTATTGAAAAGATACACATCTACTCTAATATATTCTAACCTAATCTAAAATAATTGTGTGATCTGCTCACTTGTTACCAAAAGACTTTATTTTACTGTGTGTTTGACTACTGAACAAACAACAGACACTGAACAGTAGACAGTAGAAATTTCACTCGGCATACAAACGTATAATGATAGTCCTGAATTGACCCTACATATATAGTTACAAACCATTCAAATGATATTCATAATATACCGATGTTTCTTTTGAGTAAATGTCATTTTGTCATTTGTAAGTCGCTTTGGTTAAAAGCGTCTGCTAAATGAATTAATGTAAATGTAAGTGTACAGTTCACTTTACCTGCCCCCTAATTGTGCTTTTTTTCTCAGGTAAAACGATGAATGTTAATTCGACGTCTGGAAGAAAAAAAGACCTAAACAAAAAGAGATGAAAGCCGAAAAAATAAAGCCGATAAAGTATAGTTTATTCGCGAGATCTTAAAATATAGTCATCTGTAGTGATAAAAACCAAGCCTAGGAACAACGCCATGGATTCAACATGTGGCCAAAAGTATATTGCGAATGAGAGAATGAACTGGGAAAGTTAAGCATAACTATTTTCGGCTCCCGCGCGAAAGGTCCCTGGTTCGAGACCGGGCAGAAACAAGCTAGAACTTTTGAACTTTGCTTTAATAACTGACCGGTCGTCATCACGGTAGGATCAGGTCCTCTAGGAACAGCCAGAAAGCGAGACCTTGAACAGAGCAGATTTCCTTTTTTTGGACTTTTGTAGCAAAGCAGATAACATTTGCTTACGAAATTAAAGGGAGTCTCTGGTTTTCCACAGAAAGTGGAAGCCTGGCTCTTTCGTTGCTCAATAAGACTCTGAACTTGACTGGAAAATTTTCCGTAAAGTACTGGTCACCAAGTTCACCTATCAGCAAGAGGTCTACGCCCGGAAAAGGCTGGGAGCGGTTTCCCTTCCATTGAGCCTTTTGTAGCAAGGCAGATAACAGCTGCTTGCAAAATCACAGGCAGTCTCTGCTTTTCCACTGAACGTGGAAGCCTGGCTCTTTCCTTCATCAAGAAGACAAGAGTAATGATGCGCTTGACTCGAGGTTGCAGCTTGTAATTCCCCACCTCCAAGCAGGAAAACGCAAAGAAAACGCACCCTCAACTTGAAATTGCCATTCGTCAGCAGTGGGAAGTCTCCTCATCTACCAGTTCCTTCCCTGTTCATCGAGTGACGTCGAGTCAGCATGACAGATTCTGAACTCACAAAGTGGCACTTACCTTAGTGGTTATTTGCTTTAGATCAGGGTTGTCCAGTCTTATCCAGAATGGGCCGGTGTGGTTGCAGGTTTTCATTCTAACCACGCAGAAGCCACACTTTAGTCTATTGAAAGCCAAGATCAGCAGATCAAACAATTGGAATCAGGTGTGGCTCCTGCCAGATTGGAACGAAAACCTGAAGATTGGACAACCCTGCTTAAGACCAATCAGCATATAGACATATTTGCTTATTAAATATAAAACATTGACTATATAGATGGCTGATTGCAGAAAATGTACACCGCTCATCACAGTTTGCATGCTAGCTTGTCGCTAACAAAAGACAGACATGGAGAGACCCCATCTTCTTACATTTTCTCCCCTGTTCACAGGTCAAACGTGCCCTGATGGATAATGATGTGTTTACAAACAGCAAAGAACCACTATCAATACAAGTGGGAAGCAGAAAGAGATCTAAGAGACCTACAGAGAAGACTATGGCACATTCAGTTGACCAATTTATTTTCAGGTAGATGATTGCTTCCTTTTGTGCCAACTACCACAAAGTAGCACTTGAACCTTCAAGTTACAATCCGTGTATCCGTGGTGAACAAAAGTTTAAGTATGTGCTCTTCTCATCAGAAGACCATAGGCAACAGCCAAAGGGCTGCCCTGTCGTGGGTTCTGTAGTGTAGTGGTTATCCTGTTTGCCTCACACGCAAAGGCCAGTTGCACGTAGGTGTAGGTGGTAAACACATCCAAATCACCAGGCAAAAAACATGAACAAGAAAGAGGGAGAAGGTCGGTTGAACAGCAGCGTTACCAGGGTGACATCAGAATTTGGAAACTTCTAAACCAAAAACAAGATCATGAATTTACTATTACGTAATAAAAAGTCATGCAGTGAATAAGACACGAAACTGCATATGTTTGAAACACAATGTATGTTTGTTTAATAATGAAGAGACAAAATACAACCATTCAAAATGTTAAAATATCCAAATATTTAAATGTTTAATATTAAAAATATGAAACTCTCCATTATGTTTGGTGTAAAGTTGATCACTCGATGCTTTCCGCTGGCTTGTCATTGAGTGTGATTCTCATTCTGAGATGTTTTTGTCATCAGGATGGTTTTAAACCTAATGAGCTCATATTTCACACTAAAAACTGCTTTCTTTTAGTAGCAGAAGGATGAGATGCAGCAGCTCTTTGGTGAAAAGTCAGTTTCAGTTTGTGGGAAATGCCCTGCCCTCTGGGGCGAAACTGTTTTTTAAGCTGATTAAACAAGTATGTGTGACTTTTTATTTTATTGGAAAAGGGGGAAATCATTCTGACTTTAATTAGACACTTTTAATGATCTCAGTCACATTAGGATCTGACAGCAACAAAAGAGAAGCGAAAGTGATGTGAGTGTAAACCTAGAGTGAAGCAAATGCGAAGTTAGACTGAAAGGAGTGTGAAATTTAAAAAATTAGTAATACTCCTTAAAGGTCTAAATGAAATCAAATACAATTCATAAATCATAGTGCAAAGAATATAGTGCAATATGAACATAAAGTGCAAGCCTAGATTATGTGTAGGCACATGAAAAAAAATGTATTTAATCTAGATTTAAAGATATTTTCATCTGTGGCACATTTAACATCGACTGGGAGCTGATTCCACTTTATATCAGCACAAAATCTAAACACTGCTCCATGTGTGGAGCTATATTGGAAATAGTGTGGTGGGATGCAGACCTAGTCTTAGATCATATAATACAGCTCTACGTGTAACGTTCCTTGATGAGCTGACATCAAGGATCTGAAAATGGTGCCAAGGTTACTGCAAAAAAAGTCATTAAAATCGTTTACACCCCTGCTGTAATGTGTGGGAGTGTTGAGTAACTGCAGTGACGCTTGGGGGCAGTAATGAGCGTTAAGGTTGCTTTTCACCTCCAGACGGAACTCGCGAACAAACGCAGCTACGCTCTAATTAGTGGATCTCCTGGACGAGCTGCTATTTAAATGGTGTAGCGCTTTAGCGGGAGTTTTAGTTTCTTCCGTGTTTGTCTCAGAGCTGTAATGGTCGAGGCTTTCCGGTGATGTTTGTGTTTATTCATTCAGCATGAGTGCTTACTGAAGTTATGTCTAACAACTTATTCCTTGCATCCCTGCATGCTGGTCAATAATTAGTAAAACATTTCTGACCTTTGGTTTTTGTCAGTGTGTGATTAAGAGAGACATAAGGAGAATCTCCAAACTAAAGAAACAAACGCAGCAAAAATGCCTCACACTCTGTTATAATCTAATGAACAAAATACAATATTAAAAACAGTTTATTAACTGATTCCAAACAACCAGGAACAAAAGAGTTACAGTTGACTAAACTGTGACATATTTAACTGGTATATCCAAAAAGGAGAGGGGAAAAAAAAGGAAAGTGACAAACGGTAAACATGTCTTATCCATGTAATCATTATAGATGCAAACAAAGCCCTTACAGTACCTTATAGCCCTTACAGCCCTTACTGTACCTTACAGTACAGATGTGTACTGTAAAACAGTACACATCCATTGAAAACAAATTAGAGGAAGGGTATATAGCCTGTGGCACAAACAGAGCTTAAAACTAATTTTCACCAAGCCTTATTTACAAAACCAACGAGTGATAAACCAATTCTTTTTTTCCCCTCTTTTAACCAAAGGTGTGCTTAATTCACAATTCCAGGGTTTATATAATCTTTAATTCGTATTGTAAACAGTGAGCATTATGGCTGTTAAGTAAACTGTCAATTCAGCACTGTAGGTGATGACGCAGTTAGCAGAGGTGTTAATTCAAGACTGTAAAAGTAAACTCAGCATTTGATGTGTTCAGTCAGTACTGGGGATTTTGGCTGTAGGCTGCAAGTGAAAAACAGAAAATGGGCTCAGAACAGTTATACATTACAGCATCCATTAGTTATGGATCACTGAACTTCTGAGATATATTTCTAAAAGAATATGACATTTGTCTATTTTGATTAAGAAGTTTTTTTTTCTTTAAAATTAGAAATAAACAAGGTTTTAGAATTTTGAATAATAAAGGAAATAGGAAATGTTCGTTTTATTTTGTTATGTTCATTGAAATAACAATATTTTGTAAATGTTCATTGAAATAACAAAAAAAGGAAATGTTCAACATTTTCAATAATTGATGTTCAAGATTCTGCACTATTTCTAGGTAAATGTGCAGATCCCTGGTTAGTTTAGATTTGGCATTAGCCAAGGAAATCCAGGATCTCCCAGTCAATGTCCTCCAGAGTCTGATTAGCTTCCTGTGCATGACCCATCTCCTCGGTGATGCTGTGCTGGCACCAGAGCTTCTGAATATTTCTGTAGCGCATTCCTCCATCTGGGAGGGAAAGAGAATGATATAAACAGTGATTTAAACACAAATTTTACAAGACATGTTGAGCATCTTGTTTGAGTTCTCACCTGAGCCCTTGGACAGTTCTCCATAGTCATCGAGGTACAGGAAAAGAACCTATTTCTCCCTCACCCTGTAAAAGACAGCAGAGGCTCATGTACTGCAAGCTAGGACTTGACAATGCCTACAAATGCTGTATATTCACAACCATAAATGTTAATTCAGCAGGAATGTCTCAACTCCAGGCCTATTGCTGGATTACTGAGATGTTGAGGAGTGTTGGGAGGAAAGGAAGCTTGAAACTGTGTAGGATGGAGTGTTTCTAGGACAGGGTGGAGGCCCACTAGTATAAGAAGTCATGTATTAATAAATGAAGAAAATGAATGTAGTTTTTTAAACATTTTGGAATATGCTTGTTATGTAACATAATATTTGACCAGTTAATTGATTATTACATCCTCTTTCAATAATAAACTGTATTCCTTGCTTATAAATAGTTTATTATGGAACTTCAAATTAATGTGTTATTCGGAGTATTTTTAACAAGCTGCTGTTATTGTTCTTATTTAGTAGCTTTACAGCTTCCTTCCCAAAATGAGTAACCCATGTGTGAGGGATTATTGCGGACTAATTCACACCAATGCCCAGCCCTGATATAAACAGGCAATGCACCTATAAGACATGGCAATCAACACAGATGTGTCTTCCTTCTAACCTGAGGAAAATGCTAACACCAGCTCAGCAAACAAAGATGTGTGCAGTACACGCTCCAACGTCCTCACCCTCCAGCTCAGTCTGGCAGCAGCTGCTCTGAGATCACAGCATCGTGCCACACACCAAGCACAGAGTTTGAGCTCAAGACTTAACTCCATCTGACTTAGGACAGCTACAAAAACAATGGAGGTTATAAACTAAAAAGCAATAACTAGAGATGTCCACCAGAATTCTATTCTATTAAGCAGATACTGGGTATAAATGAATGCAACTCAGTGCACACACTCACGTGAAGCTGAAAGCCTGGTTGATCAGTGCACAGTAATCCTCTGGCAAATCAATTAGCTTATTGGATTCCCGAGGAAAACTACACACACACACACACACACACACACAAAAAACACCACATTGAAACCATTCAGTCTTAACCCTCTTACCCCTTAGTTCCCACAGTATTATGTCCCATAACCCTATATTCCCCAGAGAAACAGCACGCCAACCCTGAGTTCCTGGGCCAAAGTCACCATTTTAATTTTAACATTTTTAGGCCTTGAAAAAACTTAATAATGTATTTGTGTAATATTACTTTGAAAATGAAGCAGTTCAGTGTTTTTACTCCACTTAGAGCACAATTATTTACTAGAGAAGTTATAAAATCCTAAAATCCTTATACTCATTTAGAAATACCATGTCTCTGAGCTGCAACCGTGTGCTTCCAAGCAGAGCAGCGCCTGTGGATGCTGACACATCAGCTAAATACGCCAGCAATCTTGTTTGAATAATACTCTTAATTATAAGCAGGTGATTGAAGAGTGATGTCTCCATAACACAGGCATTAAGATTAAAATGCAGTAGTGGATTTATGCTGCCTGAGCTAAAGCCTAACCTCACCAGGCTCGACATGTTAGACAGAATTGTGCAGTCCGAGAGGTCAGAGGTGAGATCTGATGGCTTGATTAAAACCAGGCTGTGGTTCAGTAGGAGTGCACGTAGCACGGTTCTGCACTAAAATGGACCTTCTCTTTTTCTGAAATTGGTAGAACAGAGTGTAGTGATTGAGTGTAGAGTCTGGGGTTAACATCTCTAATGCACATCCAGAAGGGAAGTCTCTGAGTTTTCTGCTTCTGATGGAAGTGTACACCTGATGTATAAATAGGTGGGTGTGATACTGGCAGATCTGTGTGTGGTGTGGGTTGCAGGCATTGGGGGGTAAAATAATTTTAAAAAATAGTCAAGTGCACATAGCAAGCTTTGTTTCATGCTTTGTGTCAATGATCAGCTCACTGTATTGGGACAAAAAAAAAAAAATATCCGCAGATCGCATATTTAAGCCAAACACATCCAATTTCGATCTACATCTTATCGATCACCACACATCCATGAAGACTTTCCTGTACATCACAGATTAGGTTTTTGACTTTTCAGTGACAAAACATCCAGACTGATTGATTAATACTAGCTAATTTATTGTGATTGCTCATATAGAGGTCATATTATTTTCTAGACAAACTATTTACTGTTAGCTGCTGATTCTATTGCCTATATCCACAAACGTTTGAAAGCAGCAAAAGTTTTTATTTGGGATTAAGTAGAAGGCTGTCTAGAAGTAACATTTTGCTCAACTCCTCACCTCTGCCAGCAGTGAGAGTGCATGAGGTGGCCACAGCTGCCGGTATGGGTACCAAAGGACAGGTCAGGGTGCATGAAGAGGGGATCATAGCTCTCTGCAACACACATGTATCCTCCAGAAATAAGCACACTGGCTACTCAAACCTATCCAATTACTTGACTTGCACACTGTAACCATACTGTAAACCATAACCTTACCTGGATTGTGAGGGGGTCTTTTGCGGTTCTTGGACATGACCGTAGAGCGTTGGACAAAGGCAGCGAGCACCATGGCGGTGCCATCAGGTAGGATCTCCTGCACTTCGTGACACAGGATACACATCTCCATCTGCCTCCTCTCTCCTCCTCTGGCACGCCAACGACGAGGTCCCACACACACCAGAGCACTGTCACATGAACTGGGGCTGTACCAAGCAGAGACAGATGGTTACGAGTACACTATAACCTTAATTTTATGTTAAGGTACCTCTGAATTTGTTAAAATAATCAATGTTGAATAAATGGGTTCATCTTTTTTTAATCACCAGGAAATCGCTAAAAATGGCCTAGGATCCTCTCTACTCATTTACCCCAACAGAAAATGCTCTAAATGAATATGCAAGATAAAGAGTTTAAGGATGGGAATTTACTTATGTTATGTGAAGACCACCATTATATGCAAGAACTTTTAGGACAAAGAACTGACAACTGCTCAGCAAAGTCAAGGAACTGTTGATGCATGCATTTACTGACATAAATGTACTGATTGGATATTGAGAATACAATACAAGTTGACTTATTAAGAACACTGCGTCACTACGAGCATGCTTAGGTACCTATGCTCTGCTGATGTAGAGGCTGAGGCGTCCAGATCCTCTGAATCCTGCGTGAGCAGATCTATGTACTTATTGATAAAATGACTCTGGCTCTCTAATGTTTGAGCCATGGTCTTTTTCCAGCACAGTTCAGCTTTCTTTTTTCTCTCTGCTTTGTCTTTGTCCCACACAGTCTGAAACACACACACACACACGTAGATTTAAGCTCTTCAACACTTTAAAGGGTAATGGTTAATATGTCCGTGGAATAGAAAGTTGCTCAAAGTCTGACCTCCTTGTGACAGTGCCCTGTTCCTTCACAGGGAGGTGCAGCAGCTGTGCACTCACGCATCGTTTTAATGCTAACCACCATCTGTGTAGAAAAAGATACATAATTTAGGAAAATACTTTTACAAGAAAACGATACAGCAGTGCAGTTAGAACTATATGCACACACAATCAAATCTTGCAAAACTAAGCATATGTTCAATAGAACACATTTGTGCACTAAAAAGTATATATACACACACACACACACACACACACACACCATACCATTAAATACTGAAGATGCATTAAATTTTACTAACATTTAATTTGCCTGTTTCTCTTCAAAGTACATACTACAATACATCATTAGCCTTGGCCTACACCATGGCCTTTATATGTACATGTTCTGCCTGGTGCAGGTGTCCTGACAGTTTTCACTATATGGAAAATAAAATGCATACATCACAGTGCATGGAAATTCAGTTTGTGTAGTAAGCAATCCTTACATGTCATTTAAATATTCATGTTGACATACAGCTTTTAAATAATACGCACAATAAGCCACATCAAAACACCCCTAGGGCCACCTACAGATGATCAGCAGCAAAACCGCTTTGTGACAGTGAAGCATTTGTGCTTCTCCGTGGTGAGAGGTGCTGCTTTGCCTACCGGCCACGCCACCTTGAGCAGTGTTGCACTGCTTGGATTTCAAACAGGTCTTGATGATGCAGCACTGCTTTAAACTTCATGGTAGAAGTGCTCATCTTTTGTATGTTGCGCCTACCTTCAGTGAGCGAATTGCAAAACATGCTAGGCTGCCACCTGGTGGACATATTAGGTGCACGCATAGAGAGAGTAAGGCAAATTGCAAACATAATCAAGATGTAATTTTACTTCAAGGATTCAGCGAATCATGTCTTTGTGCACTTCCAAGTGAGGCGCACGCTGCAAGGTCTCTAACAGAGCCAGGATGCTTGGAGTGTTGCCGGAGGCTTCACCGGGACCTGTGATACAAGAACCACAGATCTAACTACAGGCTTGAGGTTTTGAGATTGTGTGAGATGATGTACAAAACTTACGGGAGATTTTGAGGGTGAAGTTGAAAGTAACTTCATCGTCATCCCCAATGTTCTCTAGCTGTTGCTGCTCCTCCAGCAGAGCCATGCCCATCAAGTGCAGCACCTGTAGCAACACACACATACAGAATTGTGAACACTACTCAGTCATTAAAAAGTGATGCTCATGAACACAGCATAGCAAGTGGAATTTTGTTGAATTTACTACACTATCATGTCATTTTAACAAAACATCCAAACATTTACTCTCTGCAGCATGGACTCAGACCAGTGTCCTCCACTGGGCTCCATAGCCCACTGCAGCACAGCTCCCAGCATGTCAAGCAGCACGTCACACTGCAGAATGTCTACCAAGCTGGCAAACAGTGGGCAGAATGGAGGCAGGGCTACGACACACACAGACACTCACACTTCAGCAATCTGCATTCAACTGACCAATCATTTTCAGATATTCAATTCAATTCAATTCAATTTTATTTGTATAGCGCTTTTTACAATAGACATTGTCTCAAAGCAGCTTTACAGAAATATCAACATGGTATACAGATATTAAAGGTGCGAATTTATCCCAACTGAGCAAGCCACTGAGTGGCGACGGTGGCAAGGAAAAACTCCCTAAGATGTTTTAAGAGGAAGAAACCTTGAGAGGAACCCGACTCAGAAGGGAACCCATCCTCATCTGGGTAACAACAGATAGTGTGAAAAAGTTCATTATGGATTTATATGAAGTCTGTATGGCCTTAGGAGCAGCCGTAGTCCCAGCAGTCTGGAATTAAAGAAGATTTGAGCTCCATCCAGAGGCAGAAAGGATCTGGATCTCTAGTATCTCCATAAATTCATGTGGGGCTCGGCGAAAGGAGAGAGGGAGAAAAAAGATTATTATGACTGCGAAGTAGTAGAACAGAATCTAGTCAGGGTAGGCTTGAGTAAACAAATACGTTTTAAGCCTAGACTTAAACACTGAGACTGTGTCTGAGTCCCGAACACTAATAGGAAGACTGTTCCATAACTGTGGGGCTCTATAAGAGAAAGCTCTTCCCCCTGCTGTAGCCTTCACTATTCGAGGTACCGTCAAATAGCCTGCATCTTTTGATCTAAGTAGGCGTGGCGGATGATATAAAACCAAAAGGTCGCTTAGATATTGTGGCGCAAGACCATTTAGTGCTTTATAGGTTAATAAAAGTATTTTATAGTTAATGCGAGATTTTACTGGGAGCCAATGCAGTATTGATAATATCGGTGTGATATGGTCGTACCTTCTAGTTCTAGTTAGGACTCTAGCAGCTGCATTCTGGACTAACTGGAGCTTATTTATATTCCTACTGGAACATCCAGACAGTAAGGCATTACAGTAATCTAATCTAGAGGTGACGAAAGCATGAACTAGTATTTCCGCATCATGTAGTGACAATATGTTTCTTATTTTAGAAATATTTCTGAGATGAAAGAAGGCTATCCTAGTAATATTATCTACATGAGCATCAAATGATAGGCTGGAGTCAATAATCACTCCAAGGTCTTTAACTGCTGCACATGATGAAACAGAAAGACCATCCAGAGTAACCATGTGATCAGAAAGATTACTTCTAGCTACACGTGGGCCTAATAAAAGTATTTCTGTTTTATCAGAATTAAGTAGAAGGAAGTTAGTTAACATCCAATGTCTAATGTCCTTTACACAATCCTCAGCTTTACTAAGCTTCTGTCTGTCCTCTGGCTTCGCTGAAACATACAACTGTGTATCATCAGCATAACAGTGGAAGCTAATTCCATGTTTACGAATAATTTGACCTAGGGGTAGCATATATAAAGTAAAGAGCAGTGGGCCTAAAACAGAACCCTGTGGAACTCCAAAAGTAACCTCAGTACGCATGGAGAATTCACCATTTACATCTACGAACTGATAACGATCGGTCAGATAAGACCTGAGCCAGGAGAGGACTGTTCCCTTAATACCAACAACATTTTCTAATCTATCAAGGAGAATAGTGTGATCTATAGTATCAAAAGCTGCACTAAGGTCGAGTAACACAAGCAGTGAGACACAACCCTGATCGTAGGTCAGTAGAAGGTCATTTACTACTTTAACTAATGCTGTCTCTGTGCTATGATGAGGTCTAAACCCTGACTGATACATTTCATGAATGTTATTCCTATCTAAGTACGAGCATAACTGCTTTGCTACAACCTTTTCTAAAATCTTAGAGATGAAGGGGAGATTTGATATTGGTCTATAGCTGGACAATTGAGACGGGTCAAGATCAGGTTTTTTAATCAAGGGTTTAATAACTGCTAATTTAAGTGATTTAGGTACATAGCCAGTGCTTAGGGAAGAATTGATTATATTTAGAAGTGGTTCAATTACTCCTGGACAAATCTGTTTAAACAAACATGTAGGTACGGGATCTAGTAAGCAAGTTGCAAGATATGACTATAATCACTGAAGAAATAGCTTACCTGGGTCCCCTCCATTCTGTCTCTTAAGCTTTCGCTGAGCTTCCTCTGCCTGTATCCAAAATAAACAACATAAAAATTTAGAAAAACCATTAGTGCTCATGTGACTAAAGAGAATTACTAAATCTGCCAAAAGCAGCACATCACCTTAAGGACATCCTCAGCACTAACAGCCGAATCAAAATGCAAATGGATAAGTGCATATATTGAGCTTCCAAAGAGCATTTCCTGATTAGACCACTAGGCACTCAAACTGGTATTTTGTCACTTATGTGCTTTTCTTTATCAATCACACAATCTGACAGAGGCTCTACACTTAAGAGAAGGAACTAAAGAATGAAGTAACACGTGAGTTGCAGACAGTTTTAGTTACTGCGTAGCAGGAGCTCGGGTACATGCTTTAAGTAGTGAATTATCATTTACAAAAACTGTTTTCAGAATTGTAATGCTGTTCTCTCCAGGGAAGGGGTCACAATGTTAACTGATGTCTGCCCCAGAGACAATAACAGCACTGAGACTCTTCCCATAACGTCTAACCTGAAATCTTCCTGTAATGCTGCAGACCGAGGGGTCCTGGTCCATGCCACCATGGAGGACATTTTAAGCTCATTGTAAAACACTGATTTTGAGTTTCTTGAAGCATTTTGGTGTTCATTTGGAAGTATGCTTGGCTCTTTATCTTGTTGAAAGCCAAGTCTGAACCTCCTGGCAAAGGCAAGCTAAAGATTCTGGGCTAAAATATGATTGCTCCACCGACCACCAATTAATAATATCTCTCTCTCTCTCTCTCTCTCTCTCTCTCTCTCTCTCTCTCTGAAAATTAAAATAAAAGGCACAGAAAATATGACAAAACTCAAACGAAGCAAGGAAACTGGATAGGGCAGTTTCTGAATTCATATGCATGGATCAAGTTCCTGTCTACTCTGTAGAAAAGCATCTGGAAGGAAGGAAGGAAGCATCTGGAAGGAGAATGAGACACCAACTTAAACAGTGCAACACTATCAAGGACTCTGTCCATTCCTGTCTCTTTATTCTCCTAAAATACTTATGAAGCCTTTGAAACACATTTCATAAGAAGGCTTTCGATATAATATAATATAACTGGACAGCAGCACATAGAAAATCCATAACTAATTGAACAATTCCATGAGTACGTCTACTCACATTTTCAGGCAAGGCCTTGACCAGCTCACTGTGAGCCATGGGACGAATACAAAGCCGATGTATGATTTCTCTGTTTAGTTCATCACAGTCTTCTACATGCCCAATGCCTGGTGTAAACCGCTCACCTAAGACACACACAGATAGCAATAATACACACAATTATTAGGCACACATACCCTTCTGGCTGTGTATTATTACAAATATACATAACAAATAAAACGCCCTATCCACGTCTTTAATTTGCTTCCAAAACGGTCTGTACTCACCCACAACCATTATAATGAGGTGAAGCATCTCTTCTATTAAAGTGCTGTTCTGCTGGACTACATCCTGAACAGAAAATTACCCATAAACTGTGAGAACCACTCAATGCAGAAAAGGCAGTTACTGAAAACATGTATTACACACCTTATCCGTGTTCTCGATGTTGTATCTTTTCCTGCAGTCGGCTGAACTAACGATATGAAAGAGCTCAAAAAGACTGAGCACAATCATCAGAAAGTGGTTGGGATCCATCATGGAAGCCCCCACCTGCTCACAGTACACCAGAATCATTGGTCAGAAAATTATTCTCATTTTCATTATATAAATAATATATATAAATAATACAAATACACACAAAAAAATACAAAATGCCAACCTGGAGCATCATGAGGTCCTTATCAAACATCTCAAGCCTACACTTCACATTGGTAGTTGTTGACCTGTTAAAAAAAATAATAATAATTTTTTTTATTTATATATATATATATATATATATATATATATATATATATATATATATATAATTTAAAAAAAAGGGGGGGTTGTTTATAGTTTTGCATTTTATAGTGCTAAACAATACAAACACATTTAAAAATATTTCATTTGTTACAGCATACCTGATTGGATAATGTTTAATTTCTCGTCCACATCCCAGCATGCACCTGTGCACAGAGAACCAGGCAGCAAAGTGGGTGCTCAATCACCATTGGGGGACTCAGTACACACTGTGGAAAAGGACACACCACATTTGTTGGTACAAATATTCTCACATACACCAACCACCACCAGCATACATACCTGTAAACTGCAAGTCACTTCTGTCTTGCTAAGGAGAGCATGAAGTCCTTAATAAAATAAAATAAAATAAATAAGTAAATAAAAAGCAGAAATTAAGTTTAAAATCCTCAATTTCAAGAAACACTGAAGTACACACTTTTGATAAACTTGGTACATTCGGTCTCCTACCTGCAGGCAATCTAGACACCGGTAGGTGAATGCTGACTTTCTGTTGTGAGACACAGCAGCGGATGGTGTCCACTGAGTGTCCACACATACTAAGAGTGATGGGTTGTTCTCCATCAGTAAAACCGCTGTGGCAGTGAGTCAGAACTGTTAGGCACTTCTTACAGGCTTCAATTAGCACCCACTCCTGCAAATATATAGCACATAACAGGCTCAGCATGGACAGTCCTTATGCAAAAGGCAAATTGCAGGGTGCGTCTTTGATTGATAAACTCAAGGTCATGCACACATCAGATGTTGGAGTAGGTACCGGGCCACTGAAAAGTAGTTTTATGACTGCATTCAGATCTCCTGTTCTGTTAGCTCAAGGCAGCTATTATAAGTTGCCGTTATATCCTCTCAGAAATTCAGGTTAGCGTAGGTGAGGCAGCCAGCAATAAATATAATAAATATTTACATATGACCTAGAAATCTTGTCAGAAATCACTTCAGGCTACAACATACATGCACACATACAGGGTGTCGACAAAAAAAGAAACTTGTAACGATATTAATCGGTACAATATTTAAGGACCTAATAAGGATTACATGCAGCCCTTTGACTACAGAACAGCTTGAAAAATTCTTGGAATGCAGTCACGCAAGTCCTGAGTGCATTGTGTTGGGATGTTCTTCATTCTTCACCAGGAAAACCCCTCCGTTCGTTAAGAGATAAAGGAGACGGACATCTACTGAGTCTGCATTCCAGATACTCCCATAAAAGGGTCAATGATGTTTAAACCTGGTGATTTAGGAGACCACTGTGTTAGTGTTCACCAAACCAGTTTTATACAAGTGTAGTACAATCATGTGACATGGGATTATCATCATGAAGAAGTGTTTGTAGCATACATATCTTCTGGTCTTGAACAATTATTTCCAATTTCTCATGAGTCTAAGTTTTGAGTTCTTTACACCAGGTTATGATTCTTCATGCATTGACATTTGGTGCAAAAGGTTTCTGAATGGCAGCCCTGGTTTTGCAAAGCTCATAATGCACAGATTTGCTGAGCCTAGTTCATGAACATGTTCATTTAATAGCTTTACTATGTTCGTCCATAGCTACTGACAATAGCTTCGTCAGTAGCTTTGACTTGCGACCACTGTTCCTCTTTGCTGAACCCTTTTGTCTATGTTTGATATACTCTTCCTTGATTTTGAAACATTAACGGCGTTTACACACCTAGTTCGTTTGAGCACTCAAAGCTGTCTCGGGCCTATATAACGTATATATATGTGAACATTCAAGTGATCTCAGACCCCCCCAAAAGGACCCACAAATGAACCGTACTCAGACCACCTTTTGTGGTTTTGATTGATTTGTGCATTGTGAAAACAAAGTAGTCTCGGTCTGCTTCACGTTTGCTTTATACAGTAGATAAAGAACCTGAGAGTTGCTGTACATGTATAGCTACAGTTTTCCGTTACCTAACAGAAAAACAACTCAGATGTTTTACTTTGGGATCATGTGGTCCTACAATAATGTCAGCATTTTCGTTAGCAACATGACATTAACTAATAGAGCCACTGTAGTAATAGCAATAATTTTATAGAGCTTAAGTTGTTATGCATCAGTATTAACAGAACTGTGTCAGTGACTGGAACAATAGTTACAGTATAAATCAGTATACAGTAAGTGGGTAATATATGTAGTGTATGCATGCATTTTGTTTACCCCAACCAGCCACATCAACCAGTAGCACTATGGCATGAAGCATAAACTGATTTTTATGGTTGAGCATCAAAAATGCTTCTGGAATTTCACTTTAAATCTGCTTTGACTGCTCTGTGTTTCAGCCAAATCATAGCATTTCAGCCAAATGACTGTATCATGTAAAGCAACCATCTTGAATGGCATAGTCACTATTAAACTATGGGAAAAGAGTTAGTGTGAACACCAAGTGATCAGAGATCTCATCACCACTAAAATTTCCAGAAGCAGAACTGGGTCCACTTTCGAGTCCAACTGTACTGTGAACACCAAAAGCACTGAGGCCATTTGCAGCTCCCTTTCAGGTCTCGCTTATATTAAACATAGAACTCCTGAACCTAAATCTTTTGCCATCCCGTCATCAGTGAGCTCGCCTCAATCTCGTTAAGTGATGAATGAAATCTGATCCGTGCTGCGACTCTGACCCTTCGGCTCATGATGAATTGAGCAAACGCGCTCAGTTTTTAATTGCAGCGTCCTAACTGAACTAAATGATTTTTATTACTAGAAAAAAGCAAAATGACAGTGCGGGCAATGCCGCAGCGGGCAAGTGATGTAATCGCTGTGTGGCCGAACACCACGTAACACCGGGAAGACCGACTAACGCATCAAGCCAATTTTGGGGACTGATGCACCTGCGATTGCAACACCCACTATTTAGCTGAACTGGAGCTCTGTCAGTTGCCTGTTAATTCTGAAAACTCATTAAGGGATCATTTTCAGACCATTTTTATAGTGGCTGCATGCTGTTAGCTGGCACAACGATTCACCCATACACAATAGCTGTGCTTGTCAAGATGCTTTTTCATGTACTGTTAGTTATTTTGTCCACTTCCTGCACGTCGAATACTTCCTTCTTATTTGAAGGCTTCCATATATAGATTTAAATTTACAACCACATGTAGAACTTTGACCTTCAAGAAATCCCTACTCGGAGCCAATCATTTCCATACACCTCAAAGACATGACAAAGACAAAAGTCCTGTGATCTTCAGACAGATCTTGTTGGTTTTAGTTTGTGCAGGAATAATATGTGCATTTGCTGCTATGGTCGCACTACCAGAACTCCTGTAGAGTGTGCACACATTGTATTATACTAGTACTGGTGAGTGTGTTAGTACTCACATCACTGGCACACCACTCTTGCATCACTGAGATAATGTGTGTGAGCTTCATCTGCAATGTGAAGACTGTCACCCACAATGGTTCCATCTCTATGTCTTGGTCCACGTCGCGTACTACTGGGTCCATACCCTGCAGAAATCACAAATCCCCAACACACATTATACTACTGATATTAAACAACATGGCTATATTTCACCCCACATGATCATTACATCAATAACTGCAAGTTAACATGGCTTATACAAACACACAAACACACTGCATGCACTTGAGCAGCTCCAAGAAAGCATCAAGTCCTTCCAGAAACTTCTCCCTGAGCTTGTCGGTCCACTCTGTTGGACGGCTAATCAGGACATATCTGAGTTTTAAAAAAAAAAGTTTAATGAGAATGATTAGCTATTAATTATCATTAATAATGATATTCTCTGACAGACAGTGTAACACATTCTGCTTTTTTCCAGCCCTACTTGAGGTCTTCTATAAGACTCTGGACCCTGCGGAATTTAAAGACCTTTTGTGCACTGTAGAGTTCAAACTGAAATCGTCCCTGCTGGTCTCGATGTCTCAGGTGATCATGGAGTGTGCGGACGATCGTGGTCATCAGGCTCTCCTCTGTGATCAGCATCCGTGCCTGTAATGAGGATAAGACCACAAATCGGTACTTCTAATAGTGATAAAGTTAACATTTTGTTACAATTCCAATAAATAGTCAAATGAAGTGCACTTCGTTCAACCCTACTTTAATAATAAATGTTTTCCCCAAATAGGGAAAATGACCTTGCTGCTAGATCTTTAATCATTCTATTAAGCTGTATATTCACTATACAACTGGGGGGAAGAACAGTTAAAGTGTGAACATTCAGAATTGAGTGAATCTAAGAAGACTGTTTCTCCCAACACGTACATGATACCAAAGCCACTGCACACCAGATACAGTGGAGCTTGAAATGTGAAAGTTTTCTATATTTCTGCATAAATGAGACCTAAAACATCAGATTTTCACACAAGTCCTAAAAGTAGACAAGAACCCAATTAAACAAACCAGACTGAAATATTATACTTGGTCAATTATTTATTGAGGAAAATGATGCAATATTACAAATCTGTGAGTGGCACAAATATTGTACTTCTAACCTTAGAGTAAGAACCTCGAAGATTAGCAGTTAATTTGCCTGAATCTCAAGAGAAAGTGGGTCATGCAGCAAGAAAACAACCTTAAACACACTTTTCTTCTTTAACCATTTTTGGTAGAATGAATTAAGTGAATGTTTTGGAATGTTCAAGTCAAAGTCCTGACCTTAATCCACTAGAAATGTTGTGGAAGGACCTGAAGGAAGCAGTTCATGTGAGGAAACCCACCAACATCCCAGACTTGAAGCTAAAATTCCTCCAAGCCGATGTGCAGGACTGATCAACAGTTACCGGAACTGTTTAGTTGCAGTTATTGCTGCACAAGGGGGTCACCCCATATCCTGAAAGCAAGTGTTCACATACTTTTGCCACTCACAGATATGTAATATTGGTTCATTTCCCTCAATATATAAATGATGAAGTATTATATTTTTGTCTCATTAGTTTAATTGGGTTCTCTTTATCTATAACCCCAATTCCAAAAAGGCTGGGACAATATGGGAAATGCAAAAAAAACAAAACAAACAAACCCCAAAACCAAAGAGACATTTGAAAATTCAATTCACCCTGTACTATATTGAAAACACATTATTTGATGTTGTACTTTGAATATTTAAAAAATAAATTGAATTCACACTCATTTCACATCTGATGACTGCAACAAACTCCTAAAAAGTTGTTTAACACTGTGTAACATCACCATTTCTTTTATTAACAAGCGGGATTTTCTACCATTCATCCGTTATAGATTTCTTCAGCTGCACAACTATACAGTGCCTTGGTTGCACTCTTTTGCGCTTCATAATGCACCACACTTTCTCTCTATCAGAAACAGGTCAGGACACGAAGGCACGGTGAAAATTTGCACTGACAGGTAATGGAGAACTCCCTGTCATGGTCATCCTTCATGTAGGGCTGGACGATATGGCCAAAATGTAGATCACGATATATTGCTTAATTTCGGTCGATACGATATAACTCCGATATCGATATGAACAATATAAATCCTCAGAAAAACTGCCAAGGACGCCCACAACAGATGTCTGTACCTTCAAACTTCTGTAAAATGAATGCCAAGTCTATGAAACCTCCTCCTATAAAACTATATAATAATTTAGAAATTAAAAAAATTATTTTGAATTTAACCTTCATACAAACAAGAAATGTGAAATCACTGTCAAATAAACAAAACTCTCACCTTTGTCAATATTAATATCTTTAACTTATTACTATTTTATTCTTATAGATTGAAATAAAAGTGCTTCAGCCAGGATAAAAAAATTATGAAAAATGCTCAGAGTTGCTGAAGAAAACAGAAAAAGTGTGAGCAATAACAAGAACACATGTTGCTGGGGCAGGGACATTGTTGGGGGTTGATGACACCCTATGACAGGCTCTAGAGGTTTCTAGCAAGAAATACAAGCTGGTCTACATTATCTGGCTTCAAAGATGCCCTTTTACATGTGACAATGTTGCCACCTGTACTAAATACCCTCTCAGAGGGGGAGCTTGTGGCTTGAATACACAAGTAATGTTTTGCCAGTTGTCCTACTCTGGGGAAGTTCTTATGAGAGACACTAACAAACAATCTGACAGAGGCTCTACACTTAAGAGAAGGAACTAAAGAATGAAGTAACACGTGAGTTGCAGACAGTTTTAGTTACTGCGTAGCAGGAGCTCGGGTACATGCTTTAAGTAGTGAATTATTATTTACAAAAACTGTTTTCAGAATTGTAATGCTGTTCTCTCCAGGGAAGGGGTTACTATGTTAACTGATATCTGCCCCAGAGACAATAACAGCACCGAGACTCTTCCCATAATGTCTAACCTGAAATCTTCCTGTAATGCTGCAGACCGAGGGGTCCTGGTCCATGCCACCATGGAGGACATTTTAAGCTCATTGTAAAACACTGATTTTGAGTTTCTTGAAGCATTTTGGTGTTCATTTGGAAGTATGCTTGGCTCTTTATCTTGTTGAAAGCCAAGTCTGAACCTCCTGGCAAAGGCAAGCTAAAGGTTCTGGGCTAAAATGTGATTGCTCCACCTTCTCCCCCGCCCCTCTCTCTCTCTCTCGTTCAACCCCAGATACCAGGCAAAAATTACTTCATGTATACAGAGATCCCCAAACTATACACCGAAACCAGACCTCATTTCAGAACATCTTGAAGAAAAAACATTTTATGCCTACATATTTATTATATATCTATTTTGTAATTGCTTTTTTATATTATGTGACTGTTGTTTTTTATAATGCTCAAGTGTTTAAATAAAGGAGTTAAAAGTATTATTTATTTATACACAAAGTGGTATTGAGTATCGTGTATTTTTGCTGGTACCGACTACTAGATTTTTGGTATCGTGACATCCCTAGATTGGACATTCTATGTTTGAGTTATAACAACTTCCTTTTTCATGGTGAAACTTCTAAATTTGTGAGAGCGCCACGCCCACGGTGAGCAGCAAAAATTCAAAAGCTTCGCAATTTAGCATCGTCAATGCCTTTAGATGAGACTGACCGAATGTGATGCCGATCTGATGAAAGCTACAGGAGGAGTACGTTAAAGTACGAGGCCTGGAAATGGCAAAAAACGGAGGAAAAAATCAAGAGAAAAATCAAAATGCTGACTTCCTGTTGGGTTTAGGGTATGGGTTCAAGAGACCAGGGAGTCAGCCATTTTAAGTGTTGTCTCAATTGCAAAATCCTTCCAGTGCACTGGAACGTTTGCTCCCTAAAAAATCCCACAACGCACCACAAAAACCAGGGAGCATCGATACTCACTATGTTCCCTTACTGGAAATGACCTCATGTCTCTCAGCTAATGTCTCTCTCTGGTGTCTGGTTTAAAATGAGCTCAATCTGCAAACCCAAGGTGGCTGATGTGTCCATTGTTGCTGAATATTTGAATGGAGCTATACTGAGAGCTATTGTAAATGCACTGTAGCACTTGTCTGTCCTGCAGACTTCATAGTTGAAAATGTGAACTGCTTGCTCCCGAAACTTCTTTAGTGCAGATTAGGGCTGCACAATTAATGGAATATCGATCGCGATTACGATTTTGACTGCCCACGATTAAATGAACATGATCGACTGCGATATTGACATTTAAATTCCGTCCTCCGCTCACAGAAAACTCCACTGCAGATCAAATCAAGCGGCTCCTACACTACAGCCAATCACCATAGAGTGGCGCAGGGATGACGTCATTTTGTAGTGCCAAAACCCCGAAACGGAATTAGCATTTTAGCCCTCGAGTTGCTAGCTTCGCTTCGAGCTCCAGAGCGAGGGGAAATCATGAAATTAGCACGATGCTAAATAGCACTTCAGAGGTTGTCGGGGACATTAAACCTAATCACGCTGAGTGGGAAACAAACTTTGCAGATAAACTCGGGGCTCTACGGTGCAACCATTTCACTCGCATTTGTGACTGAAAAGTACTTTGTGCGACTGTGAATAAATATTTATTCACACCGGTGCAAGTGACCTGTTCGGAGTTGTATAATACAATCGGAATTAAAACTACAGGAAGTCCAAAATACATCTACACCGCGCAACAGTTACTTTCACACTGCTTTTCATCTCCTCAGTCCACTGTACAAGTGTGGAAATACTGCAAAGAAGCCATTATGATGAAGTGAGTAACTCTACATCATCTGCTTCTCTCAACTCTCCGATCTCACAACCGCCATCTTTTATTGATCCCGCAAAATGACCTGAACTTTCACCTGCTCGTGTAGACACAGCGGCTTCGGGCGGAGTAAATTAATAATAACGTTACAAGGTGGGTTTAATTCAGACTTCTTTATTAAATAATTCCTCACCAATCACAATCAAGAGTAGCAACTGTTCCGTCTGTAAACATACAGTACACTGCCGCTCTCCTTCACTAACTCTAATTCACTCCATTTAAACTCACGGTTGCCAGATATCACTAGAAAAGTCAACTCCAGTTTCCATGTTTTGATTTATCCCCCCAAAACACAATATTATCAGCAGACATGGCAACACTGTACTGGGGAAACGATCTAAAACTGAAACAAAAATAAAACTACTAAAATGTAAAGACAGAAAATGTGCTTAGTTAAAATAAATCATTTAATATATATATATATATATATATATATATATATATATATATATATATATATATATATATATATTTTAAAAAAATAGATATTATAATACCTTCATAAAATATAAATAAAATGAGAAATGAAATAATGTTTAATTACTATGGGTTGCATTTAATATCAATTTGACCCTAACCTTAGATCACTATTTCCTTAGAAAGCTATTAGCCTTTTTCCTAATATGGATCATTTTTGTGTTAGTCTACTTTTAATTAGGACTCTATTGTTCAAGATATTTTAAAATAAATATTTTATGCTGTATATTTATCAATTAACCAACAGTATTTCTCATTGCTATTATTTTATTCAGTTAACAGTGACCAGGAGCAGAGAGCTTACATTTAACTGTTATGATAGACTTCCTGATTAAAGTTTAAATAAAAATAGATTGGTATCTGGATCAGTATCATCTGTAAAAATCCTGATCGGAGCATCAGTAATGAACACCATTAAACTAAAGCGCTTTGCATCTGACGGGTAAATGAACTCACCCAATCACATCCTATATGAGATTATTCAGATATCTACACAATACACACAGAGCGGTTCGAGAACTGACTCCAGCCCGGAACCATGACAGTGGAAATGTCTAATAGTGCAGCTTTAAATATATTTAAGAGGAGCAGACTTCAAACAGGTTCACAGTTGTTTTTGTGCATACAGTCTGTAAAATGAACTGGAAATATTACATTTAGTTTATCAGAAGGTAAATTAATGTCATGGCTCACACTATGTTCCTAAATTCTGTCATAATTGACCAGCTCAAGTTCTCATGCCTACTTGTGTGTTATATTGTGGCATGAGAAAACTTAAATGTGAAAGTGCAATAAAAAATATGTTGTCACTAAAATCAATTAATCATCATGATAAATAATGAACACCTATAACTTACACAATGTCTGGGGTAACTGTTCTGCTAGACCTGACCAGATTTTCTCATTGACTTCATGCCAATAAAGGGTACAATCAATACCCAGACACCTGAATATTCGAATAATATGCTCCTTCGACAGTGGGACAATCGAGAGTGTCCTGACCAGCTGTCTCACGGTGTAGTACGGGAACTGCACCGCCTCCAACCACAAGACCCTACAGCGAATTGTGAGGACAGCTGGAAAGATCATCGGGTCTCTCTACCCACCACACACCTCCTTCAACTACTGGTGCATCCGCAAAGCCACCAGTATTGTGGAGGACCCCTTTCACAGACTATTCGCCCTCCTGCCACCTGGCAGAAGGTACAGGAGCGTCCGTGCCACCACCAGCAGACTCTGCAACAGTTTCTTCCCTGAGACAGTCAGATTACAGTGCTCACCTGGGCTAGTCAAACACCTCACCCAGTAAGACTCATACCACTGCACACCGCACTAACCCAGTAAGACTTTACATAGCTGCATCAGTCACTTTATACTAGGGAACTATTTCTGCTGCCAGTATTGCTGCAATACATGTGCTGCTACATTACACAGTAGCTTACAGTTACAGTCCATGTCCTGTGTATTTGCCGTTTTGTGTTTTTATTGTGTTGCACTCATCTCACACAGAACAGTACGCAAGACTGGGTGAGTTAAAGTGCAAATACACAACTGTGTTGCATCATGGTCCGGAAGGAATGTCTCTTTGTTCCAGTGTATACAAGCTATATAGAGGAATGACAATAAAAACCCACTTGACTTAACTAATGGCACCTCAAAAGGTTAAATGTGTATTCGAATACCTGGCACATCCCTAATTAGAAAGACTATTAACTACTAAACTTGAAGTTTAATACATTCTGCACTAGGAACGAATAAGGATGCATGTTAAATTAACTTCACTTAGTGTTGTGGTTATAGCACATGGAGCCATTGCTTATTATAATAATGAACAGCTATGAGAGTAAAAGCACTGCAAACCCACATAAAAATTAAAGCATATTTCCAATTCTGAAAAAAAAATATCATATTGCTGTACCTGCAGTGAAGATTTTCCCTGCACCCGAGACCACCACCACACGGTACTCTGAGTCTTCAGCAATCTGATTAAAGCATTCGATCATTTCACTGTAGGGGAAAAAAACAAAAAAAAAAAACAAAAAAAAAGCACTAATGTTATTATGCAAAGTTGCCTATAACGGAGTATAAAGCCAACACCTTATATAACAAAACAAAGACGTCCAATGCAACAAAGCAGAATTATACATGGGGGAAATTAACACTTTTTTTTTTTTTTTTACCTAAATGTCTTCCAAAAAAAATTTTTTTTTTTCATACTTTCATTTCCCCCCCCCAGATAGCCTTTAAGAACGCTTTTGACAAGAGAAGAATGTATTGAAATCATTCTCATGCCTGGATCAGGAAGCTGTGGCAAGGTTGCGATGGACTAACAGGAAACATGGCGAACACAGCAAACATACAACACAGTTTCCAAACTTATTAACAAATTCAAAAAGACTGCAAGTGTTGCAGACCAACCGAGAAGTGCACATCCACTGACGAAGGCACAACCGACCTGGTACTGGCAAACAGTCCCTTATGTATGGAGACTTTTGGAAAACCCAGTAGTTATGTCCTTTATTTGATGGAAAAACATACCTCCAGTAGGCCTTGCTCATGGCGTTGTGTTTCTCTGGTCGGTGCAGCTCTACAGGAGTGATGTGATTGGCTGGGTGGGTGACTGACAGGGTGGTGAAGGGCGGAGTGGGGCCTCCTGAAGTCAACATGTCTTGAACAGCGTTCAGAGTAGGAAACCACAGGCTCCAGTCTGATAAACACCAGTCAACAGGTTAATATGATGACTATTTACGGAGATGAATAAAGGACACAAGACCATGGCCCCATACACAGTGATGGACAATTTACAGACAGAAAAGTGACCGAAACCTTTGTTTGGTGCTACAATGCATAAATCATCTTAGGCCTAGTGGGTTTATGTTAGGAGACTTTAATGGAGCATTTCTGAAAGGAATCTCCAGTGTCAACACAGTAAAAGTCAGGGGTAAAGCTACAAGTTTTCAGATACAGCCAAGACATCAGCACAGAGGACATTTTTGTGGCCCTATCGGTAACATGACAAGCAGCATTTTTGCTTTGTTTTATATAATTAAAAAAAAAGTTTTGTTTTTTTAAATAAAATAAATAAATAAAAATAAAGAAATAAACACACCACACAATAGGTGAGGGAAGAACAGCTGTTACAACATGCTAACACAAGTGAGAACAGGAATGTGTTTTCATTCTACAACATTAAATGCAACTATTCACCGATCAGCTACAACAGTAAAACCACTGACAGGTGAAGTGAAGAACTTTGATTATTTCATTTCAACAGCACCCAGGGGTGGGGTATATCAGGCACCAAGAGAACGGGTGGGGAAAAATGGGCAAGTGTAAGGATCTAAGCAACTTCGATAAGGGCCAAACTGTGACGTCTAGATAACTGGGTCTGAGCATTGCCAAAACGGCAGGTCTTGTACCTACCAAAAGTGGCCCATGGAAGGTCAACTGGTGAACTGGTGACAGGGTCAAGGGCGCCCAAGGCTCACTGATGCGAGTGGGCAGCAAAAGCTAGCAGAGGCAGTGTGATGTTCTGGGCAATGTTCTGCTGGGAAACCTCGGGTCCTGGCTTTTGTGTGGATGTTAATATACTTTGACACCTACCACCTACCCAATACTGTTGCAGACCACGTACACCTCTTCATGGCAACAAAATTCCCTAATGGCAGTGGTCTCCTTCAGCGGAATAATGTTCCCTGACACACTACAAAAAATGGTTCAGGAATGGTTTGAGGAACATGACAGAGTTCAAGGAGTTGACTGCCACCAAATTCCCCAGATGTCAATACAATTGAGCACCTGTGGGATGTTCTGGACAAACAAGTCTGATCCACGGAGGCCCACCTTGCATCTTACAGGACTTAAAGGAACTATGGTCTTGGTGCCAGAAACCACAGCACACCTTCAGAGGTCTTGTGGCGTCCATGCCTCGACGAGTAAGAGCTGTTTTAGCGGCACAAGGAGGACCTGCACATTAGTCAGGTGGTTTTAATGTTATGGCTGATTTTTATTAATTTTTTTTAACAAATTGTTAGTGCTGCCAAGCTGCTGTGTTGCAAGCGGAATAAAACACTTTGGGATGTGCTGTTAACTCCACGTTGAGCTGAAGAACATGCCACCCCATCAGTAAATATATTTTCCTAGAACAAGTCTGTGGTGTTTTATTCATTTGTTGATTTTGTGGTCAGTAAACCGTTTGTGTGTTGATTTTGATGTATGTTTGGATCGTTGTCCTACTGGAAGATCCAACCACAGCCCATTTTAATCTTTCTGGCAGAGTCAGTCAGGTTTTCATTTAATATCTGTTGATATTTGATAGAGTCCATGATGCCAGGAAGTGATGGACTTTTAACAGCTTGACCACACGGCATCACTCTTATGCCAGTTGACTTTTGCAGATGAAGCTTTTCCATAACACTCCAGAGCGTATTTTACCACCTTAACATCACCTCTAATTAAAACTGTGATATCATCCGCACATGCAGATAATTTGGTGGGTTGTTGACAGTTTAGAGTGTCGATTTGTAGACCTGTTAATTCTTTCCTAAGCTTATATAGCCGGGGGTTAAATAATTATGCTGTAAAGTTGGCCCGACAGGGGGCAGCCCTGCCTGATACCCCTCTGAGCCTTCACAGCAGTACTTAAGCCACCGGCCACTTTTATCATAAATGTAGCTTCAGAGTATAATAGCCTCATCATTGAGATAAAATTTTCACCAAAACCGAAAGCCTTTAGGGTGTTAAAAAGAAAAACATGTTCGACCCGGTCAAAAGCTTTCTCCTGATCTAATGGTAAAAAGCCCATTTCAATCTTGTTGTCATACGCATGGTCATACAAGTCCCTTACTAGATGCAGATTCTCTGTAATAGATCTGTCTTTTATACAGTATGATTGGTCTTTGTGTATGATTGTGTGCAGTACATCATTTGCTCTGTTTACCAAACATTTTGAAAAGATTTTGTCTCAGAACCGCGCTCTGTCCTCCCACGCACGCACTCCCAGAGAGAGAGAGAGAGAGAGAGAGAGAGAGAGAGAGAGAGGCACAGATCAATAGAGACAGAAAGGCAGTCAGACAGAAAGAAAGTGAGAGAGAATAGAAAGTGAGAGAGAATGACAGACAGACAGAAAGTGAGAGACCGAAGATAGAGACGACAGTGAGACACACATACACAGAGAGTGAGACAAAGACCAATCAAGAGAGAGATGGAAAGACAATCAGACAGTCAGAAAGAGAAAGAAATAGAGAGAGAGAGTGACTTGTTTCTCTCAGGCTCTCATAATGATTCAGGCCTCAGCTGGTGCTGTCCTTGGTGCTGAAATCAGTCACCAGCCTGCAGTTCACTGAATCTTCATTGCAGCATAAACATGATATGGGATGTTCAACAAGCGTATACTGTACGGGTGTGACGGTCAGGTGTCCACAAACTTTTGGCCATATAGTGTGTTCTTGAAAAAAAAGGAAGCTGGGTTCTAATGTTCAGACTTGATGACAATTTTAATAGAGCTGTGATGGTTCAGCCCGAGACGGGACTGAGAACACTCACTCCACCCTCGCACAGAAAGTGATAGGGGGCAAAAAATAAAAATAAAATAAATAAAAATAAAATAAAAAAAAGACACTTCCAGCAGGGTTTACTGACTGTTTGGTAAACAGCTCCCCAGTGCAACACGTTATAATAATGCAGATACAATGAGGGCCTCAGAAACCATAAACTATTATGGGAATGGTCACTTAAAGCGTTCCCGTATTATGTACGCACGCATAACAATAACAGGTGGTCATGGTAACGCATCACACAACCCCATCCTTGATTATCAGCTACTTTAGGAACGATAACATGTAAGAACAAGTGCATTAATATACGAGGGTGAATCAAAGAAATGAAAACCTTATAAAAACATTTGTTTTTTCTTTACAGACTTTTCTCAGCACTATAACTCTATAACTCTGACTTTCCACCAGATCTCTTTCCTTTAGCACATATAAACACTTTGTACTCGATCAGCCTGACTCCCCTGGAGGTGTCAATCATGGAACATCCTGCCAGACCTGAACGTCAGCACGTCTCGGAGCCACGGACGGGAGAAAAGGAAAGACACATGACGGTGTGGAGAGAAGACGAAATGCTGAGTGACTCAGAGAGAGCCTCAGAGAGAGCCTCAGAGAGAGCCTCATCGATCCACTGATCACGTCATACCACTTATTATTATTATTACTGATGTGCAGAAGCTCGGTTTCCATTTTTAATCCCTTATGAGATTAGAGGTATAATCTGCTTATAATCACGTATACGATCTGATCATAATATACATCATGCATGTTTATTGTTTTACACACACACACACACACACACACACACCCCTTCGTTGCCAGAAATCTAATTAAAGACCAAGATTGAACGTGTCCCTCCTTCTGATAGCGTAAAATTACACGTTACAGATTTGGAATTGCATTCTCGCTGTGCATTCTCACACTCTTTTACTCTTTACTCTGGGAAGTGAGAGAGAGAGAGAGAGAGAGAGAGAGAGAGAGAGAGAGAGTCAGAGATAGAGTGAGCAAATTAATAATAATAATAATTATTATTAATAATTTAAAAAACGGAGCAGATCCAATAGGGCTTCGCAGCAGGCAGTGCTTTACCTCAAAGTGATTTGTAACACACACAGTGGAAATGGTGTAGCAAAAGTCATGCAACCATTGTGGGGGAAAAAAGGGGTGGGGGGGCCTCGGATACTTTGTACCTGATGCATCATCTTTTATAATTGTGATTAATGGTCCATTAGAGAAGAAAACAAAAATCCATTCCATTTTTTGATTACTTATTTGGCATACAGTGAATATTCACACTTAAAGGCCATGTGGAACAATTTCCAAAATGCATTTAATGGGGTAAATTGTGTACATTGAACCGAGAGTACTAGACATGTTTGCTAAAAGCAATACAAAGGCTTTATTCACACTGCAGGAATTTTTATATTGTCTGTTTAGATTTTTTCTTTTAGACAGACTGTTCAACTGCAATTTGTTCTGGTGAATGACAGGCATTCAAAATCTTTTCTGCAGAACTCTGTTGAAGATTCTGTACATCAGAGATTCATCTGACTTCAACAAAACATTTCACATGTATAGAGTTTTGTCTACGGTCATCAAGTAATCACATTTATAGTGTATTTATTACGTCTCCCCTCCTGTGGATATTTACACCTCCGTTGCCTCTGCAGAGGAAAAACATCAATTAAGGACAAGCTCTCACCCTGGCTCTGATCTGTTTAATCTGTTGCCGCTCAGGGAGACGTTACAAGGTGCATCAGAAAAGGACTAATAGATTCAAGAAGTTTTTTTTTCCAAAGCTATAACGCATTCTAACACACACACATGTACTTGATTTCACAGTATAGGTATATAGTGTTCTCAGAACTGTGCATTTTATA
>NW_026521056.1:211436-295457 GCF_023375685.1 Ictalurus furcatus | reverse complement strand
ATTGCATCCGTAGTGATAAGGACTACCACTGAGAATTAACTGGAGAAGTTAAGCATAACTACTTTCTGTTCCGGGAAAGTTAAGCAGAACTACTTTCAGCTAACCACCCTGGCAGCAGTGGGATTTGAACCCACGTCCCCAAAGAGACTGGAGTCTAAATTCAGCGCCTTGGACCACTCGGCCACACTACCCCAGGCTGACGTGGTGGTAAACCCGTTCGTGGTAAGAAGGTGACCGGGTCATTCTGCCGGACAACAAGAAATCTGGCATGGGCGCGACAAATGGGCTGTTGTGAGACTCAAGTGCCTTTCGCTTAACCAGCTCTGCCGGAGACATCTAACCATTTCCAGCTGAAGACAGAGCTAAGGCGTGGTCTTTTGGACGCGATTCGTCTAGGCTTAAGACCCCATGGTCCACGGTCACATCGGTAGTGTTTGCGGAAGAGCTCTTCTGCTATGACCTTACATCCCACTTACAGTGGTGCTTGAAGGTTTGTGAACCCTTTAGAACTTTCTATACATCTTCATTACCAGGACCTAAAACATCATAAGATTTTCACACAAGTATTAAAAGTAGATAAAGAGAACCTAATTAAAGAAACCAGACAAAAATATTACACATGGTCATTTATTTATTGATGAAAATGATCCAATATTGCATACCTGTGAGTGGCAAAAGTATGTGAACCTTTGCTTTCAGTATCTGGTGTGACCTCGGTGTGCAGCAACAACTGCAAACAAACGTTTCCGGTAACTGTTGATCAGTCCTGCACGTCAGCTTGGAGGAATTTTAGCCCATCCCTCATTATAGTACAGTTTCATCTCTAGGATGTGGGTGAGTTTCCTCACATGAGCTGCTTGCTTCAGGTCCTTCCACAGCATTTCTATTGGATTAAGGTGAGGACCTTGACTTGGCCATTCCAAAACATTGACTTTATTCTTCTTTAACCATTCCTTGGTAGAACGGCTTGTGTGCTTAGGGTTGCTGTCTTGCTGCACGGCCCACTTTCTCTTGAGATCCAGTTTACGGACAGATGTCCTGACATTTTCTTTTAGAATTTGCTGGTATTATTCAGAATTCATTGTTCCATCAATGATGGCAAGCCGTCCTGGCCCAGATGCAGTGAAACAGGCCCAAACTGTAATGCTACCACCACCATTTTTCAGAAATGGGATACGGGTCTTATGCTGGAATGCAGTGTTTTCCTTCCCCCAAACATAACCCTTCTCATTTAAACCAAAAAGTTCTAGTGTGGTCTCACCTGTCCACAAAACGTTTTTTCGAGTAGCCTTGTGTCTTGTCCATGTGATCTTTAGCAAACTGCATGCAGGAAGCAATGTTCTTTATGGAAAGCAGTGGCTTTCTCCTTGCAATCCTGCCATGCACACCATTGTTGTTCAGTGTACTCATTATGGTGGACTCATGAACATTAACATTTGCTGATGCGAGAGAGGCCTTTAGTTGCTTAGAAGTTACCCTGGGATCCGTTGTGACCTCGTGGACAATTACATGTCTTGCTCTTGGAGTGATCTTTGTTGGTTGACCACGCCTGGGGAGGGTAACCATGCTCGTGAATTTCCTTCATTTGTACACAATCTGTCTGACTGTGGATTGGTGGAGTCCAAACACTTTAGAGATGGGTTTTTTTTTTTTTTTGAACTTTTCCAGCCTGATGAGCATCAACTACTCTTTTTCTGAGATCCTCACAAATTTCCTTTTTTCATACCATGATACACTTCCACAAACATGTGTTGTGAAGATCAGACTTTGATAGATCCCTGTTCTTCAAATAAGACAGGGTGCTCACTCACACCTGATTGTCATCCTGTTGATTGAAAACACCTGACCCTAATTTCCCCTTCAGACTAACTGCTCATGCAGACGCCAACAATGTCTGCACCATGCACGCTTCCTTTACAGAATGCGCTTAAGCAAGGTCTTTACAAGAAAAATAGGATCCAAACCCACATGGGCTGTGCACAGTGGATTGGTAGTTCATCACCTTAACCTCTTGCTGACATAGCTCACGCATATGAAATTACATCCCGGTGTGTGGAGCAATAAAGAGGTTTCAGTGCAGGTTCTTTGCCCCTGTCGTCTGGACTGTGGAATGCGTTCTGCGTTGATGGACCTCCAGAGACGCAAGAGCCTTACAGCAGCTGTGGCCAAAAAGCATTGAAATACAGCTCACAGTTGCGAAACACGTAACCACAGTGCTAGCTTTTCACATTTCTCCACCCTCTCTAGTGCTAGTTCAGGGACCTGTACAAAGCTTCCTGTTTGTAGGTGTGAGACAGACTGCAACAAAGCCAGATATTGCTGGAAAGAGGAGGCAAAGTAACAAGTTTGCGACGAGGATGGGATTCGAACCCACGCGTGCAGAGCACAATGGATTAGCAGTCCCATCGCCTTAACCTCTCGGCCACCTCGTCCGAGGCCCGCCGCTTTTAACGAAAACTATGCAAATGAGGGTTTAATGTTCGCTGACTAGATGACTGCTTCTCAAATAGATTTTATTCAAGTCTTGAGGTATGAGCTGTGCCGTCATATAAACTGAAGGGTGACGATGCGGCGAGACGGCCCAAAGGTCTCACAGAAAGGGACAATTCCATAGTTGAGCCGTCGCAATGCAATCCAATCCTTGGGCGGCTAGGTACCGACTACCTATGGACTGCCCATCTCAGCGAGTTAAATTTCTTTGGAAAATGTAACTTTTACCCATGACCTGAGAAGGATTACGAGGTATAGAAGATGGATGGATGGAAATGTAACTTTTATCCTTACCTGGATATAAACAACAACTGTGGAAAAGGGGGCATGAATTGGGACGTTCGTGAGGCAGCATGCTGTGGCCAAAAAGCGTTGAAATACAGCTCATGGCTGCGAAACACGTAGCCACAGTGCTAGCTTTTCACATTTCTCCATCTCTCTCAAGGATATTCAGCTGGCCTGCCGTATTCGCGGAGAATGCGCTTAAACGACAACTCCGTCTAATATACACAAAGGCTCTTTTAAGAGTCACTTCATCATCTCAGAAAACAGCTAATTTTATTTCTTGGGCTGTTTGAATATTTAGATAATATTTACAAAGAGAAGGGGACACACACATATATATATATATATATATATATATATATATATATATATATATATATATATATATATATATATATATATATATATATATATACTGCTATGTATATTACATAATGTTTGTTTGTTTTATAGATGATGATGAACAGTGCAGAAGAGCCGTGTATTGTCCTTATGTAAAAACTAGACAATGCACAGTAATAACGCCGATGAGCTGTGTCTGTGTACAGTAGCCCAAATCTGCCTTCTGTTCCAGGAGGTGTTGTGTCTTGTGCTGGATGGAGCTTGACTGCCCTCGTGTGTCCAGTTTAAATATTAGAACGTGGTATGGAGAGAAAAGGATATATATATATATATATATATATATATATATATATATATATATATATATATATATATATATATATATCTGTGTGTAAATGATGTAAAAGGCTTTCTATCAACATTAGAAAAAGGTTAGTTATTAATTTTGTATTTTTATGATAAATATAGTGCTATGAATATTACATAATGTTTGTTTTTATAGAAGAGCCGTTAATTGTGGTTATGTCCGAACAATACAATGCACAGTAATGAGCTGTATCTGTAAAATAGCCCAAACCTACCTTCTGCTTCAGGTGGCGTTGTGTGTTGTGCTGGATGGAGCTTGACTGCCCTCCTGTGCCCAACCTCGGGAACGGCAATTTCCCAGCAGCGGTATTCTGTCATAAGAGTACATTTGTAGTTAGGCCCGAGTTGGGTAAGAAATATTACATGGTTTATATTACTGTGTCCCCTTTTTAACCCGTTCATGATCATTATTGTATACATTACAAAGATAAAGGTAATGTTCTTCCCTATTTGTGGATATTCTCGAAGTGAAATAGATGAGGCCACCTAGGGAACACTAAGTTATCTAGGAGCAGTGATGAGAATGACATGTCTAATAACATTAGAAATACATTAATAATGTTATTATAATCGAAATCAAGGTGTGCACTTTAACATTATAAAATATACATACACAGCAAAATCCACAGAAACAAATCCACTCTATTGGAGTTTCATTTCAACACTTTTAAAGTGTCCGGAGGGGTCCACACTCCACACTGTCATTTTAACACTTTAATAGATTTCACATCAACTCTTTGTATAGTTGAAATTGAACACTACTCAAGTGTTAGTTTCTCAACACCAGTGTGTAGTGTTAGAAATTAATTCTCATAGGAGTAATTCATTAAATCTCATAGTGTTAATTGCATACTATTAAATGAGTTGCCTCTAACACTATAAAGTGTTAATATGCTACTGCACAATTAAAATAACATTTAAATGATTACAAATCTAAAAGGCAAATAAAGGAAAAAACCAAGTTGGTTGCTTTATAATAGTTTTCTTTTTTCAAGGGCGTTAACATTACTGACCCCTCAGGTCAAGTCTTTCTAAATATAACAATTGGGCACTATGTACTCTCTTTGATTAATCTCATTAGAGCACTGCTGGTCAAATGGCCTAAAGTGTGTCAGTTCATTCACAGAGATGACAGAAAACTCATCCATTTGGTTATCTTCTATACAGTATGCATTGAAGTGGTCATCATAGTACATCGTTTTTACATTGCAGGAAATAATGAAAGCACTCTCTTCATATATTATTATATCACAGATCTTTTTGAACACAGGGAGATCATAGGTACATCCAGTGCATATGAACACACCAACCTGATACTCAGTACCATAATGTCTGACCCACTTTGTACTTGTAACACTCAAACAGGCTTCACTTTCTATTTTATGTCCGCTCTGTCATCACACTGAAGCGTGATAGTTATGTCCGTATTATTCATATCTCACAGACCTTCCTTTCACCTTGCTAATATATGGAAGCACTGAATAAACAGTCAATTTGTCATGTTTTTGTATGAAGGTGTTAAAATGTTGAGTTGTACGGCCTTTCCTGCCTCGTGGACTTTTCACCGGTATCGTTTGAATAAATCAAACTGGTAATGAAGTGTCGTTACTGATAGGGAAGCAAAACAGAGACAAAGTGTGAAAATCCATTGAATTTGGAAATGAAATTTCGACACCATTGAATTAATAGAATCCGTGTATCATATCATTCATTCTTTTCGTATTCAATTATCCAATTATCCGAAAATGGAAAAATGGCTTATTTTATTATTCATTTACAGATCCAAAATGAAACAGAGGAAAAAAAAAAAAAACAAGTCATTTTCCATTCTTTCAATGTCACACTCAAGTTAAAAATAAGCGATTAGAAAACGGGTCAAATGTCCAGGTTTCATTTGAACATTTTTTTTTTTTCGATTGACTATGACCCAGAAGTTACTGGTTTCTTCACGTGTTGTGCTGGATAAAGGTGTTTTATTTTGGTTTATTTGTTTAGTTTTTTGCTGAAGAGCATGGGGAGATTCGTACTGTTTAAGGGAGCCAAATGTGTAACCCTCAAAGAAGACTGCAAAAATATTAACTCCAGTTAAACCAGTCAATAATTCTTTATAATCCTATAAACGTTTTTGCATTTACGCTTTTACATTTTAGAAAATTGGCAAAATCAAGTTTAAAGAGAGGCTGTAATAAAAATACAGTTTTTGGAGTATCAGGGTCGGCGCAGTGGCTTTGTAGTTAGCTTCTTTGCTTCACACCACCAGGTTGTACTCTGGTTTCCTCCCCTAGTCCAAAGACATGCGTTGTAAATTGTCCGTAGTGTGTGAACAGGTGTATGATGGGCTTACACCTCGTCCACGGTGGCCCCCGCCTTGTGCCCCGAGTCCCCTGAGATAGACTCCAGGATGACCCTGTGTAAGATCGATGGAATATCTGATTTAATGAACACTGAAAAACTTTTCATTTCTTTTTTTTGAAAGCATGTAACATCAGCACGACGTTTGGGGTTCACCGAAATGGGACTATTGAAGACTCGAATAACCAGCTCTTTTTCCAGTCTGTGTAGCCTCACATTCCTGTTATTGGGTGACACGGGTGGAATCCAATGAGGTTTTCTACTGTTCTCAAGATTTGGCATGCTGTACATCCTGAGATGCTTTTCCGCTCACCATGTATGTAAAGATAGGTTATTTGATGTTACCATGGCCGTCCTATTAACTTGACCCAGTCTAGCCATTCTCCTTTCGTCAACAAGGTGTTTCCACCCCGAGAACTGCCACTTACCGGATGTTTTTCATACAAGTATGTGTGTGTGGAAATCCTAGGAGAGCCGCAGTTTCTGGAATACTCAAACCAGACCATTTACAACCATGCCACGGATAAAATCACTGGATTACATTCTGGTGTTTGATGTGAATATTGACTGAAGCTCTTCATCTGATCCTGCTTGATGTTGTACATTGTGGTGTTGCCATATGATTGGCTGATTGGATAATTGTATGAATGAGCACATGTACAAGTGATCAGTGAGCACATCTATCTACCATAGAGGTATTTTGGGGCAATACTTGACAATGTACCTGACTTTGTTAGATTTGTGGCCAAGTTGAAGAAGCTTTTGACATCCCAATGGAAAAAAATTAATAAAACAATCCAAGACAAATTCACTTTCAGTCTTTTTTTTTTATTATTGTTTTTTTCCCCCCTTCATGTTAATCTCTTTCTACAGAACCCGTCCAAACTTCATACGTCAATGCAGTAAGCAAGATAAACTGTCTACAGATAAAGAATCTAAGCATGCATCTGTTTTCACCCTTATAGAAAAAGTTTTGCAGTTCCTATCCAAAAGACACCAAGAGCCCAGATGTCCTTAGAAACTAAATGTAACCTCCAACTCGTGGCCTTTTCAGTAACTCGATTCCCAGACGTCGCCACACTGATCACAGTGCATCCTTCAAATCCACTGTCTGTAATATACTGGATTGTCCTACCAAGAGTTCGACCACGTACACATTCAACTGAAGCTCATACAGTCAGCATACTGAACTCTCCTTTTTGCCATAGTGCAGCCGCTTAACAGGATAAGGCCTCAGAAGTCAAGCACCAGCAGCTTGTGGCTAAAAAGCTGCAGCAGAATTGAGCTCGGCTAGGAGGTGATGGGTGACGGAAAAAAGCCGGGGAACCTCGGAAAGGAAAACAGGGCTGTGTTCCAAATCTTTTATTGCCTCCTCTTCAAACTCCAAAAACCTCTGGGCCCTACAGCTAAATCCAAAGCTGAGGAAAACAACCGTTCAACTAAGAAGGCCTTCTCAAACACAATGTTTGAGCGAAGGGAGGAAATGATCAAACACAGATCAATTGGAACACAGCCCATACAGCAAAACCGTAAAAAGGTGCCATAGAGTGTAAATGATTCAAAAAGACACAAATCTAAGCCCAAACACTTCATATGACCATTGATATGACTGCTAACGAAATCTATTGTACTGTAGCTACACTGCTACAAGTGTACATAAAGATACACCGATACAACCAGTTGAACATGAATAACACGCAAAGCACATTTCACAAGCACGATATCTTTCAAAAATGTCCAAAAGCACAAATTCCCTAATAAAGGAAAAAGACATGTTTGTGCTAACATGTAAGACTTGAGTTTCTACATCTTCCAAACAAGTACACTTGAGCGTCTTCGTTACTGTAAGCTCGGCTCTGAAAATCTGCTACCACTGTTGTACCAGTAAACACACACACACAGACAGAGCAAGTTAGCAAAGATTGGTCAACAAGGTTTCTTCAACACAACCACCTTTTCATACACGTACGCTCACTTCATATTGTCAGTCCCTTTTTAAAAATGAATTAAACCATGAGCAGCTGTCTTCTCAAAAGTCCTGTTCAATTTCAGAGCCCAAAAAAACTGCCTATATACACAACAATTCAGTCCCACGGCTCTGAAAGAAATGCAGAGCACAAATGTACAAATCACTGCAATTTCTATTTTTCTTAAATGTGAAAAGGATGCTTGTAAAAAGATGATAAATCTTCACTGGGAATTACTTTAAGGTGATCATCAACAATTAATTAATCAGGGGAGCCTGGCTCTGGTGTCAGAAAAAATACTTTTTTTTTTTTTTTTTTTTTTTTTTTTTTTGCAAAGTAATGTATACAAGTGTATAAAACCAGGAATCGGGTCTAGTAGTTATCTGGGGTTAATGTCCAACTTGAGCTAAAAGTGCATTCTCTCCTATCTCACTTCATGACTAGTTTAAATAATATAGGGTTAAAGGGCAAATGGTGTGCTTGGAATAGTAGAGATTAGATGATTTTAGCTTCTCAAACATCACCGTAAATCATTAGGATAATAGGATTAAGTCAGAATTAATGAATTGGATTCAGAGATGATTATATGAATGCTATAATTTGTGTTACCCTTGCCTTGTCTGACCGCTTTAACGCTGCACGTCTGAAATTCTCTTCTTTGTACAAATATTTTTTGCTTCTCTTTGTTGCACTTTTTTCGCTATGCTCTCCTCTGTCTCCAGCATAAACAGCCCTTTCTCTGTCTCTCTGTAAGTAGATGACCCTCCTGAACTCTGAGGCTTCATCACTCATCACCATGGTAACTGTCTTGTCCACCCCCAGTAAAAGGCTGCATACTCATACTGTGCTGTGAAAAAGTGTTTGCTTCCATCTGCTTTTTAGCAAGTGGTAAGCACAGAAAAGCTGAAGGAAAGGCTTATGTTATCATTTGCACACAAACTCAGAAAAATGCTCATTAAAGCAAAGCATGCGGTTTGAAGTTTGGTTGTTTGACAATCAATGAACAAAAAAAAATCTGAAAAATAAATGAAAGTGAGGAAGAAATAAGACATTTTGGGGTGTGCTGTTATAGAAAAGTAATCATCAGTAACTGGCAAGATACAGCTACAAACTAGCTGCTGAAGTTTTCCAATAACAGCACAGTTCCAATAACAGTGTTTTATTCTACTTATACCACAGCACACTTCCATCCATCCATCCTACACAGGGTTGTGGGGAGCCTGGAGTCTATCCCAGGGAACTCGGGGCACAAGGCAGGGGACACCCTGGACATGGTGCCAACCCATCACAGGGCACAATCACTCGTGCACACACACACTGGACAATTTTGGAGATGCCAATCCACCTACAACGGATGTCTTTGGACTGGGGGAGGAAACCCCTGAAGTACATTTGCAGGGACATCGAGAAAATTTAGTGAAACCCAGTCATTGATCTTATTGGATAATTAGTCTCTAATGATTTGACCTTGTTTGTTACGCTGCTAAATATTTTCCAAAGGTATGGAAGTGATGTTAAGTCAGGAGACGTATTGTGTGGGTTGTGTTCTCTCTCCCTCCCCCTGTTTTTTTCTCACAGGTCGCTCTGCCCTAATTCGTGCTGACGTGCTGCACGGGGATTGGAGAGGAGAAGATTGTCCCTCTTTTAAAAAGGAGGAAGAACAATATGTTGGGAGGAATGCGGATGTGTGGGGTGTCTGTGTTTGCGTGTGTACGACTGAGTAGCGAATGTTTTTCCTGGTGTTTGAGTGAAATCGCTTGCTTGTTGTGTTGTGTACGAGTGAAAGAAGTGAGTGGAAGTATATTGTGTTGTCCCATTCCCCTGTTTTGTCTTGTGTTGTGGCTGAGTATACGCCTGAATTGTAAATATATCTTTCATTGTAAATATTTCTCTTCTTACGGTCATGAAAGCTGTAGGGGTTGTGTGGCGTTTATTTTTGGGCTCTACCTTTTGTTCGCTGTTTTTGCCTCAGTTAGGGAGTCAGGTTAGACTCTATTTTCTTTTGACATACCTTTTTTGTTAGGTTAGTTAAACTGATACAGGGAAGATATCGACTGTTTTGTTTATTACATTGGCCTTGCCAGCCCTGAAGAGTGGTGCTTTCCGAGTGATTCTGTTTGTTTTGCATTATTTTTCTTGTGATCATTAAATTTGTAAGATTTGAAAGACGTGAGGTAATGAGATAATGAGGTGTCAACCTCATTATTTCTCAGTCTGATTTGTTTTTGTTTATACTTTTTTTATGTTACACCTCGACCCTATACCGGGGTCGTAACAGTGAGTCAAAAATAACTTCCAGTTCCTTTTATGGATCACCTTAAGGCTGACATTCATACTGAACGCTACAAAACTTCAATTTTGTTTTCATGGGGACTTTTTATTAAATAGGACTAAAAGAACAATGGCAATGAGGAATATAATAGCTGTATCTACTCGTTTTATTATGTTTATTATTTTCAAGCAAGTGCTCTTTAAAAAATATATAAAAAATATGAATAAAACGTTTATTTTTTGGAAGAACGGCATTATGGAGTGTGTGCATGAACTCATGTGTAACTATTGTTTTGCATTGAGTTACGTATTTCTTTTAAAACTGTGTGCACTTGTGTTATTACTAACATAGTGCATGTATGTGGGTCGATTACTTTAAAAACATTTTCGCATGGTTGTAAAGTCCTCCTATGTAAACCCCAAATAGTCAGTTACCGCAGTATTTTCATGCATGCCAGCTGCATAGTTAATCATCAAAATCATCACACAGTCACCTCAAAAGATCTTGTTTGGCTCTGTAATAGCTTTTGTACAATTCGTAAGCAATTCCTAAGTTATCTATTTAAAAAAATAATATACGAATCAAATTTTACAATCCAAAGCACTTTACACTGTGTCTCATTCACCCATTCACACACACTCACACACCAATGGTAGCAAAGCTGTCATGCAAGGTGCTAACTTGCCATCGGGAGCAACTCGGGGTTCAGTGTTTTGCTCAAGGACATTTCAGTATCCTTGCGGAAAATCCGAGCAGTGCGTGGCGTCCGAGCTCTAGGAAAAGCAGCACAGGTTTTGCTCTGTAGAAGAACGGTGGTTCAAAATGACCCCGCTGCTCCTTTTATTTTCATGTAGGAAGGTGGAGACTTAAATTTTAAGTTTTCTTATAAAAAAAAAAATCAATAGCTACAGTGCATCCAGAAAGTATTCACAGTGCTTGACTTTTTCCACATTTTGTTATGTTACAGCCTTATTCCAAAATGGATTAAACTCCAAATGGATTCAAAATGGATTTTCCTCAAAATTCTACAAACAATACCCCATAATGACAACTCGAAAGAAGTTTGTTTGAAATCTTTGCAAATTTATTAAAAATAAAAAACAAAAAAAAAAAAGCACATGTACATAAGTATTCACACCCTTTGCTCAATACTTTGTTGAAGCACCTTTGGCACCAATTACAGCCTCAAGTCTTTTTGAGTATGATGCTACAAGCTTGGCACACCTATTTTTGGGCAGTTTCTCCCATTCTTCTTTGCAGGACCTCTCAAGCTCCATCAGGTCGGATGGGGAGCGTCGGTGCACAGCCATTTTCAGATCTCTACAGAGATGTCCAATCGGGTTCAAGTCTGGGCTCTGGCTGGGTCACTCAAGGACATTCACAGAGCAGACAGTCAGTCAGTCAGTCAGTCTGTCTGTCTGTCTGTCTGTCTTATTGGTCCTCAAAAAGAGGAAATTTGTTTCCACAGTGGGTGCGTACAAAAACATAACAACGTCATACATATAGACCAACATAAACAATCACAGGCATAGAGAGGAAAAGGAGACAAGGAGAAAAACATCAGGATCATCATACAACAATGCATCTGACATCACAATGGCTGAGTACCTATGTGTTTAATGCTCGTATAGCCATATTAACAAAACTCCTACCATAGCTGGCCTTTCTGCACACGGGTAGTCTATACCTGCGGCCAGAGTGAAGGAGACTGAAATATTGATAAACTGGGTGGTTTGGGTCATTCAAAATTTTATGTGCCTTCTGGAGCGTAAATGAACTGACACAGTCCGATAAATTAGGGATGGGAATACCAATAATTTTCCATGCTAAATTAGTTATTTTCAAAAGTTTGTTCTTATTGGTTACTGTTAGCATATGGAAAAAAACAAATGGCACCATACATAAGTACCGGTTCAATAATACTTTGGTACAGAAGAAGAAGCAGACTAGGCTGAACGGACAGATATTTAAGTTTATGGATAACTGTGAGTCTCTGTTGACAACATTTGTAAATACCTAGAGTGTGCTGATTGAAGCTGAGATGTTTATCCAATGTAATGCCCAGATATCTGAAATGCTCCACACTTTCAACCATCTCTCGGTTAATGGTAAAACCGGAAGGATGGGTCAGTGTTTTGGAAGAGCTAAAACCAGTTCCTTAGTCTTTTTGATATTAAGGTGGAGAAAATTATCATCACACCGTGTACTAAAATGTGCTATGGAGCGTTGATGCTCCAAAAAAGAATCATTGTCCTTATTAAGCAATGCAACAATAGCAGTATCGTCTGCATATTTAAAGTAATGAGTGGTGGTGACTAGACTCTGACAGTCATTTGTATAGAGAATATAAAGAAGTGGACTAAGTACACACCCCTGAGGGGCACCAGTGTTGAGAACAATAATGGGTGATAATGCATTGTCCACCTTTACCACTTGTGGTCTATTAGAAAGGAAATTATAAATCCAGTGTATTAGTGGTGATGGGACTTGCAGACACTGTAGTTTCCTGATTATCTGATGACGCTGAATTGAGTTAAAGGCGGAGCTAAAGTCAATGAAGAGAAGTCTGGCATAGTTTCCAGGAATATCCAGGTGTTGTAGTAGACAGTGCAAGAGACAAGCCACTGCATCCTCTGTACCTCTCCTCTGTTTATATGCAAATTGGAGGCAGTCCAAAAAGGGTGAAACATATGGAAGCATCATGTTTTGAACCATTGTCTCAAAGCATTTCATTATGATTGAAGTTAGTGATACTGGCCTGTAATGATTTAACTCTGTTTGATGAGGTTTTTTGGGAACAGGAATAAGTACCGATGTTTTCCATGCGACTGGTATTGTTGAAGTACAAAGTGATAGTCTGAAGTTGTAGAGGAAACATTCGCACTCGGTAATTTAGTTTTGTAACGCCACACAGATCATAAGGTCTGTTAGAAATTATATATCGGAGCTACAAACCCCACCCTGTGCCGCTGTACGAGGAGACTCAACACCGCCATCTTGTGTTTGTGTGTATGTGTTGCTGTGTTCATGAGGCAGTTTTGCTTAGTTTTTTCTTTAAGGTTTAATGTTCTATATTATTGTGAGTGTGTGTTTATGTATTTTAGTGTGAGCTGTAGTTTTGTTTTGTAATTTTACGTGTTTTATTTCTTCCTCCCTGATTTCTGCACTGCACAGTGTATTATTAGAAACAGGGCTTCTCTGTGTAAGAGAACAGTTGTTTTGTGTTTTTAACAGCAAGTTATATCTCTTATTGTGAACCGTTATGTGTGCAGGAGGCGGTTCAGCTGGACGGAGAGATCCTGCATGCGCTGTTGAAGCGAGTGTGTCCTGTGGCGTATCGGCACCTGGACAAGCACAAGATCAAGCCGGTGCTCTACATGATGGAGTGGTTCATGTGTGCCTTCTCCAGAACTCTGCCCTGGGCCTCAGTCCTCCGAGTGTGGGACATGTTCCTGTGTGACGGTCAGAAGAGTGTTAATGGTGTTTACTGCTCATCTGGAGAGTCACCGCCATCTTTCTGCAGGGCGTTAGAAGGTACTGCTCAGTGGTTTTATTTATCTATTTGTTTGAACTTTACACTTTAATATCAGTTCAAATCTGTGTGTATGTTTGGATTTTCCTCTAAAAACGAGTGTTTGGAGAGTTAGCATTTCTCATTTCTGCTCTCCAAACAAAAAACATCCAAAAAAAAAAACAACGTTTATTATATTTAAATAATAATAATTATAAAAACAACAACATTTATTATATTTAAATTTGTAATTAGTAGTTATTTGTTTTAAAAGATTTTCTGTGGGAGATTGTGTAAAATGTACACATAGAGCAGAAGGGTTTGCATGTGCCTTTACTAAATTCAGTAACTTGACTTTTGATAGGTCACTTATGCACATACTTGCTCACTAAAATGGCGGGTGCTTGCGTCTTCTTGTTCAGCTTCTTCTTCGTCTGTAAGACAGTGTTGTACTTGAGCGCCATCAAGTGGTTCTTTTATGTAACTTCACCGGCTCCGGGCACGTGAACAAAAGCGCGAATCTCATTGGGCGGCCAGTTTTTGCTGCTTTTCCGCCACGTGTTTTATGCCCGAGTGTGAGAACTCATTGACAGCGACAGGGGGCGTTAAACAGACCGTTTTGAACCCGTCCCCGTGTGAACAGGGCTTTAGGTGTTCATTGTGTGCATTGTAGTGCGTTGTTCCTGTCGTGGAAATTAGACAACACTCACAGACTCGTCCTCTGAAGGTAAAAAGGTTTATTACAGAAAGATGGTTAATACAGGATAGAATAAAGCAGGATAGAATAATGAGAGTGCTCTGAAGTCCTTGTACTAAACCACTACTATATATATATGAAACGCAGAGCATGACATCATTCTGTGTACCGATAAGAAGCAGTTTGAGGCAGTTCAAACAGGCTTTGTTTTAGGATCTTAGATGATGTTTAGACGAACATTGAACAGAAGAACATGTTTGTGTCTCTGTAAGCAGATAAACATTCTGTACTGATCTCAGTGACATCACATGGCCTTCTGAGTCATTATCCTCACATGAGAATGAAACAGAACAAGAATAAAACTATTTCAAAGTAAAAATGAGTAATTTCCCTCACAGTGTAATGAGCAGAATCTGCTGTTTGTTAATAACTGGAATCTGTTCTGGGAGCGTCCTAGGTTGTTTCGTCCTGATGGCCTGCACTCCAGCAGCCTCGGAGCGGAACTGCTGTCTGACAACATCTCCAAGACGCTACACTCCAAGTGACTGTCTACCGTAAGCACATCTTCTACAATAACAACGTTCATCATAAGCAATGTTCAATTAATAGTCCAACACCTGTAGTACATTCTATAGAGACTGTGTCTGTTCCCCGAGCTATACAAATACATACACAATTTCAGAATGTTTGTTTTAGTAACCTAATTAACCTAAAATTAGATCATACTGAATGCACATCCAGCACCTTTAATCTGAAGCTAGGACTATTAAACATTAGATCTCTTGCGTCTAAGGCTCTTATTGTTAACGACATCATTACTGATCAGGAATGTAATTTAATGTGTTTAACAGAAACTTGGATTAAACCAAACAAGTACGTAGCATTAAATGAAGCCAGTCCTCCTGGATACAGTTATGTACATCAGCCTCGTTCAACTGGTAGAGGAGGAGGTGTTGGTCTCATCCATAGTCAAAATCTAGGCGTCACACAAAAACCTAGTCATAAATTTAATTCTTTTGAAATTCTTTATACCAGTATAACTTATGTAGCCACAAAAAATAAGTCAATTCCTCTAATTATTATTTACAGACCCCCAGGGCCATATACTGAATTTCTTAGTGAATTTGCAGACTTTGTCTCAAACCTGGTTGTGTCTGTAGATAAAGCATTAATCGTCTGTGATTTTAATATTCATTTTGATAACCCAGAAGACCCTCTGAGAACAGCGGTTGTGTCCATCTTAGATTCAGTAGAGGTCAATCAGAACGTAATCGGGCCTACTCATAATGGTGGTCACACTCTTGACCTCATACGTACGGATTAAATATAGAAAATATTGTAACACTTCCACAGTCTGAAGTTGTCTCCGATCATTCTTATCTCGTTCATAATACGTATGGATCATATTTCCACCTCGCCACCGCATAAAATGTACTTTCACATCAGCTACTGCACCGAGCTTCATCAATAACCTCGCACAGACATCAGTTAGATTTGGATCACCGTCTGATCCGACAGAACTCGATCAGGCGACCGAATCAACGCTCCGCTACACGCTAGATCAGAGGTGCCCAAACTAGGGCCTGCGGGCCAAACTTGACCCTTCACAGCAAAAAGTTTGGGCACCTCTGCGCTAGATAGATTAGAAAATGTTGTTGGCATTAAGGGAACGGTCCTCTCCTGGCTCAGGTCTCATCAGACCGATCGTTATCAGTGTTGGAGAAGATTTTTGATAGAAATAAAACACATGGGCAATAAAATATGGAGAATGAGAATTTATTGGGAATAAGCGAAAGAACAGAGTCACGCTCTCTTCCTTATAGACAATGTCTCTTAAAAGTTAACTACAGCAAGGCGTAGGGCCTGACCAAAAAGAGGAAGTGCAGCACACAGCACACACACCCAAGAGCATGAACTCACTCACACACACCCAGAGTAATCAGAATAACAACGTAATGGCTAATGATCATTTTACTAAATCATACAGTACATATGCTAATAACAATGCAGAAAAAGCACACAGGTGATAAATGTCCTCACTCAAATACATTTATAATCTGAGTAATAACCCCGAAGTATAAAGAACTGCAATGGGTATTAACTGCATTACCTTGAACAAACATCTTAAAATACCACAGAAATCTTAGTATAATGTGTTGCAAATAGAGCTGCAACAACTAATCCATAATAGTTGATGATAATCGATAATGAAAATCGTTGACCGAGCAACCCTCCTCCCGGAACGGTCATCGACGCCGAAGTCACGTGACCCGAGTGGTGTGTTCAGGCATAGTTCATCGTTCTTTTTCTCTTTCTCTGGCGGTCTTTCTGATCGCAGCTTCAGGTTGCGTTCGGTGTGTTTTAAACGCTGACGACTTGATTTGTCAGGTACGACTTCATCGTGAGTCACAAAGTGCGCTTCAGCAGCGTGGCCCCCACTCACTACACACACACACACCTGTGTTCATACAAGCCCGCTTTCTACACAACCCCGGATCATGCTGATTGATGATGTAAGGATTGAGGATGTGGTCATTTTCTTTAATCGCACGTCAATCATTAGAGAATCCGCATCGTGTGATCAAAAACGGAGAACGCGTGTTAATTTGTTAACCATTAAAACCAGTGCCATTATTGGTTCTTAATGGTATCCACTAGACACAACATGCCACCAAAGCAACAAATTACCAGTAGACCTACAGGGACATTACAGATTCTATGAGGGTTTCTGTTGTGATTGTTTTTTGTTTTGTTTTTTTCAGCAGGGAAATTCCTATTTCCATTTTGGGAATAAATCAGAACAAAGTGTAACCAAATAATGAGCTAATATAAATTATAAATTATATGTAATTTGCATTCAGTCTCAATCTGGCAACAATGAGCTGTGTTTTTCTTTGTCTATTTTCCTTTTTTTTTTTTAAAGTGTACGATATCTGGAGGAAAATACTAAAATAGTTTTATTCGATTTAAATGTATTAATTATTGACATCATTGCCTACTGGATTTCCTTTTTTATTTTAGTAATAAATATATTTTAGTAATAAATCATAGCAAACTGTGATTAAATTCATAATGAACTAATTAATGCACAAAAGAAAAAAAAACATGTTTCAAATTGCACTCGATTGTTCAATCTGGCAACAATGAGAAGCTTTTATTAGTATTTACATAAACTTCTGGGGGGAAATACTAGAAAATACATGTATTCGATTTAAATTGGTTAATCGTTAATTGCATTGTGGATTCCTTTTTTTGCGCCTTTAACCAACAGTTGAATAATTTAATAATAAGAAAAGTGCAACAGATCTGAAATGAATATAAAATATTATTTGTTTGTTTACTTGTTTGTTCAGTCAATGGTGCAACAAGGTATCTGGACTAGATGACCTATGACCTTTGATTAGGCCTACTGCGTCTTCTGATGGAGATGTAAAACGAAGTGCGTGAGTTTAAAAGACCTGTGTTCCTGTAGGTGTTGAGAGGATAGAGTTTAGGATACGTTTGGCTCGGATCAGGAGGATCCTTAGGCTCTTGCCGGAGTTTCTGCGCATGTGGTAAGTGCAGGAGTCAACACCTGTTTCAGTGTTTATTTACAGTCACAGCGTTTAACCTCACGCTTCCTACCTCGCCAGGCAGATCATGTCCGAGGTCAAGGCACTCAGATCACAGATGCGTTAAAGTAACGTCTGAACTTATTCACTCTTATTCTCTGTCTCTCTCTCTACATGTTCATTACGCACCGGTTTCACTGACTGTGTTTAGCCTGCAGCCTAGGAGCAGGACAGGGTGATGGCGGAATGGCTAACCCTGGCATAAGGCACGGCCAACAGGCTGCAGCTCCAGCCCCGGAGGTACGGATGCACAGTTCATCTAATTAAAACTTGTCTATTTTTTTAAACTACATTAAACCACTCTGCTAACGATTCATCAGTGACTCGATCACTTGAGTTTTATTCCAACACATTCCTGTTTTATTTTAGTGTGTTTATATTGGTTTACAGAGGGTGTGTGTTCTGTCCATGGATAACGGTTTAGATGTAAAACAACGTGCGTGAGTTTAAAAGACCTGTGTGTTCCTGTAGGTGTTGGCGAGACGTAACCATCTGATCAATAGGATCAATATGTTATTCCAGCAGCTGTGTTCCTATAGGTGTTGGCAGCTCAGGAGCAGAGACGAGCGACTCTGATCGCAATCATCCGTGATCTAAGGCAGCAACTTCAGTGCATAGGGTAAGCGCACACTCGTAGTCAACACCTGTTTCAGTGTTTATTTACAGTCACAGCGTTTAACCTCACAGTTCCTACCTCGCAGGCAGATCATGTCTGAGGTCAAGGCACTCATCACTCAGATCACAGATGTGTTAAAGTAACATCTGAACTTATTCACTGTCATTCTCTCTCTCTACAGGTTCATTACGCACCGGTTTCACTGATTGCATTTAACATGCAGCCGAGAAGCTGACGGAAGGTGAGCTGCATGGTGGCAGGCTGATCGCTGATCAGAAGGTACTACACTGAAATACTCCACCCCAGTCAGAGTAACTCTTCTGCACTGTAGCTTTGTAGATAGAAGTTGTTTTAGTTCGAGATGGCATCGTCACCCTCAGGTTCGAGTTTAAAGCAGAAGAAGCGTTACAGGAACTTGTCATTAATCTCTCACTGTGACCCGAAAGCTGCTTGTTGGATGTTTAATGTAAGATTAGAAAGTTCAGCTGGTTTATCTCCTCTCAGGTGTGTGTAAAAGAGAACCTGGCTGTATCCTTGCAGCGTGTGATTTCTATTTCATCTGTGTTTTCAGAAGGAGGTGGAAGATTGAGGAGCCGATTTTTATTTTGTTTTTTGTTAAATAAAAGGTTTCTTTAAACAACCAACACCTGCCTGACTGTATGAGTTATTTACACGAACCAGTCGCAGGAACGTCTTGCTATTAGGGATGTGAAAGTGATAATATCTTTTTGTACACAGCGTAATAGAACTGAGGCATCAGGAATCCCAAATATAGTAATGAGTGGGCAAGGTTTTAAATCTACTCTGAGAATAGTGGACATGATGGTAAAGAAACCAGTCCAAAAACCATAGAGATCAGGGCAGAAGAAAAACATATGGCCAAGATGACAGGGACAGCCATGGCATTTATCACACTTGTCCTCTACGTCCGGATACATCACAAAGTCTCGACTTGGACAGATGGACTATGTGTAAAACTTTGAACTGGATGAGTCCAAGACGAGCACAGGAAGTGGTAGACTGTATCCTATCTATAGCACGTTCCCAACACTCCTCACTTATCTGTACTCCTAACACCATTTCCCACACATTCTTAATTTTGGTACTCGCCTCACTACCTAACGCCAGAATAAAATCATAAATCCTAGAAATCATTCCTCTCTGATGTGGATTGAACCCACTCAACCCTGTCAAATGCTTTTTCAGCATCTAAAGAAATCCCAATCTCAGCCGAATGCTTTGAATAATTTAAAGACAATTGAAATTGTCTAATTGAAAAACAACTGATGTCCCTTTATAAAACCGGTTTGCTCTTCAGATATAAGGGATAACGTTCTCTAAACGAGATGCCATTACTTTCACCAACACCTTTACGTCTGCATTAAGCAGAGACAGCGGTCTATAAGAACCGCAGGAGGACGGATCCTTACCCTCCTTAAGAAGGAGAGCTATAGTGGCTTGTGTCAGAGTTGGAGGCAAAGACCCACATTCCAAGGATTCGTTGAACACAGATAAAAGCAATGGAGCTAATTTTCCAATAGATGCTTTAAACAATTCAATCGGAACCCGTCCGGGCCAGGAGCTTTGTTACACTGCGTAGTTTTAACTGAAATTAAAATTTCTTCAAGAGAGAGTGGGGAGTCCAGTTGCATGGCAGTATTCGAATCAATAACAGGGTTACAAAGGTCTTGAAGAAATGCATTCACTTTAGTATCGTCTGCAGGAAATTCAGATTTATAAGGTGAAGAGTAAAACCATTTAAAAGTAGCATTAATTTCCATGGGATCTGTAGTGACAATATTATGAGTGTGCGCGTGCTGCGACGGGAAATACCGGTTTAAAGCGTGTTCATGTTAATGTCTTGCTGAAGGTGTTAAATGTCACAGATCCACACTCAGGAGCATCATAAACTGGTTTAAAAAATTAATAATAATAATTTCTGTTCCTTTGGTGAAAACTTTCAGAGCGTTTTAAATCTACACCAGCCTTTTGTAAATGTACAGAAAGTATATAATCCGTATATGTAAAATATTTCAATAAATAAAAAGCAGTGCTCGTGTTATTACAGGAGGTGACATTTTGTAGGAAAACGTGAATAGTGAACACGCCTCGAGGACGTGCACTGTAGGGTTGACAAAAGGCCAAAAACGCTTTAACAACAAGTTTCAGCTCCAGTTAAAGGAAAGTGCTTGACTCAAGTAGTTTTTTCCCCTACAACAATTCCTAGATAACCGGTTTAGATTACAAGTAAAATATACTAACTTGTTGATTTTATCATATCACATTCCACAACACTGATTAAACCTGAGGTTCTGATTCTCACAGGGGCCTCTGTTACTGACTGTTTAATACTGTCTCAGTTCTGAGATTCATTTAATGTTCAGTCGAAGTGAATAAGTTTCATATTTAGTGTAAAATATTAGTGTAATCCACCTGTTTCTAAATTACATTATATAGCACATCTATCATGTGCACACTGAAAATTCAAGTCCCAGATGTTTCTAAAACTACACACAACCGTGTGTATATGTGTATATTTTATACAAGTGTATCTATGTATACAGGAAATCACACACACACACCTCTACTGCATCCTCCAGGAAACACGTGAAGGAAACCTCACCTTTCCCGGCTTCTAATACACTCATTCATCTGCTTTAAATATACTTTTTTTTTCTACACATCCTCAATTCACAGCACCTGTTAATTCTGTATTTCCTTTTTTCTACATCACTCACTCTCTCTCTTACTCTCTCTCTCTACTGAACTAATTATACACAACCTTAGCTCACCCTTAAGATGTAACCGTTAAGTAAAATTTTCCTTCAGCCATCAGAACAATACATTAACTCTGACGTGTTTGACTAATAGCATTTCGCTTCCGTTCTTGCGGTTTTGTACACATCGAGTATACGGACGCTCCGATCGCAGGCTTGATCTCGTATAGCTCGTATCTTTAACCCTGCAATTACACGGTTTTAAGCTAAATTAAGCTATTTAGATCGTCAACACTGTACGAAACATTCCCAATAAAATCTTGGACAAATTCTGTAACAAATTCATGCGCGTTCTCCGTTTTTGATCACACGATGCGGATTCTCTAACGATAGACGTGCGATTAAAGAAAATGACCACATCCTCAATCCTTACATCATCAATCAGCATGATCTGGGGTTGTGTAGAAAGCGGGCTTGTATGAACGTGTGTGTGTGGCTTTTACCTGCCAGTTGTAATACATGTGGCAGAGTTTGTAGGCGAGTCTCTGCATGTGGTCTGGTTTGAGGCCACTGCTGTCGTACACCACGTTGTAGTGAGTGTGGGCCACACTCCCGAAGCGCACTTTGTGACTCACGAGGAAGAAGTTGTACCTGACGAATCAAGCCATCAGTGTTTAAAACGCACCGAACGCAACCTGAAGCTGCGATCAGAAAGACGCGTAATCTTCACCCATGGCCTTGGTGGACTGCGTGAACTGAGGCACTTCATAGTCGACTACGCGCAGCAGCACGCCGTCGCCCACGCCGTCTCGGTACACCACGATGCGTGACGGCAAACATTCATTGTATTTGAAGTAGGCCTTCAGCGCAGCTGAGGAAAAGAAATCAAAACAAAAAGCGATGTCTTAATGCGCTTCTTAACTGAAGCGACAATTCTAAAATTGCTCGCTTTTTCTCCCACGTTCTGTCAGACTGCAGTGTGAGTATTTCATCCTGAGTGTAAAGTCGGAATTCAAAGAGACTGCAGTGTAACGAGGTCATTTATGAGCATGATGTTCCTCCCAGAGTGCATTTCATACCCTGCACACTTTGAAAACCACCTGAGAGAAGGACGGTGCTCTCATGGTTACAGAGCAGTGGCACATAGCATACAGAGCACATAGCATACAGAGCATGGCCCAGACCCTTTATGAGGAAGATGAAGGTGGGGTAGCAGCGAGGAAAACAACGTTCAGAGGATTCAAGACTAAAAAATTGTGATTCTGTCCTTCAACCGGAAGGAAATGGAAATACAGAGAACAGTGTGTGCGATTAAGAGAACCAGCTCAGGCCTGAGTAAAGAATCCTGAGATGCAGGAAGTAGTGTTAAAAGTCTCTGAAATTTCCCACCACTGAGTGTAATGTGACGCACCACGAAGCTAAACAGGTCTTCCTGATGCTTTTTATTCCTTATACCTCAGCAATTTGACAATTAAACATTTTAATCATTAAAAGAACGATATTGTACTTTTTCTCTCTCTTAAAGTTACGATGAACCACAAAGGGTAATGCCCTCTCTTCTGAAGACTGGTGGAAAAGTTCAAATCTAAAATCTAGTTCATTAAACACAACCCTTCTTAAAACTGTTTACAGAGTCCACACAAGTCATGCTTTAAGTACCTGGACATGCCCGGGTTGAGGCTGGCCACCAGTGCACCGATGGATCTCTTTCCTGCGGCACTGTCGTGGTAGAAGTCGATACCAACATCATCAGGTGCTTCAACTGAAAGAGCAGGAGAAGTCACTAAAACAATGTTTTAATAGAATAACATCAGGGTTAGGAGGTGCCACTGTTGATCAGTTACAAGATCAGATATGCTTTTAAGTGATGATTTTGGTTTTAGTTGAAATCCCAATGCCGGATATATTTCAGTTACTTGAAAAACTCCCAGTGCTTGAAGAACAGAACCGTACCGGGATCTCGACGCTCCACGGCTCTCCTTCCATCTTGCAGTTCATCTGCAAGGAGATCTTTGTGGCTATGGTCATGAGGGTCTGAGGTCTGCTGAGGGTGTGAGCCACCACACACTGGCTTGGAGTGGGACAGTCCACACACAGGTACTTCTTCACGCAATCGTATTTATCCTTACGGTTGGTTGACAGGATCACAACCACCTTACACACATGATTTAAAGTGAGTGCTTCAGAACAAGAAGTAATGGTAATCTGTAGACTGAGGCTGTTAATCTGAAATATTCCTATGCCGTATGCTTAGACCCATAAAAGGATATACTGTGACAAAAATCACATAGAAGCAGTTGCACTGCACTGCGTGTGTCACATCACAAAAGGTGAAACGACTTTAACAAAGAAAATCAAACAGCAATATCCTTAAACGTTCAATTAAAAAATAAATAAATAAATAAAATACAGTTTCATTTGACTTATTTACTAGAAGTGTCATGATACTAGCTTTTATTTTCCTTAATGGAAAGCTTGAGTATCAGCCGATACCCATCCGATATTGTTTTCTTTAAGATCTACAACGCTCATTATTTTAACTGAAGCACTCGTTTACCATTAAACTTTCATACAGAAACCCATACATAAAGTATGAATATAATGAATTCAATCCTAGTGAAAGAACAGTCACGTCTCTTTTACATGCATCAGTTATATGATTTGATTTCTGTTATCTCTGATGGCTGATCCACCGGTTTTTTGCTGCTATCAGGTCCTGGATCAGTGCCATGTAGGGATGCATGATTATGGCCAAAATGATAATCCCGATTATTTAGATTAATACTGAGATCTCGATTATCACGATTATTCATTGATTTTAGTGATAACATTTTTTATTGCACTTTCACATTTATTAAGTTCTCTCATGCCACAATACAACACACAAGTAGGCATGAGAAAACTTGAGCTGGTCAATTATGACAGAATTTAGGAACACAGTGTGAGCCATGACACATTAATTTACCTTCTGATAAACTAAATCTAATATTTTCAGTTCATTTTACAGACTGTATGCACAAAACAACCGTTAACCTGTTTACCTTGTAAACAAATACAATAAACCTCAATGTTCAGTGTTTGAAGTCTGCTCCTCTTAAATATATTTAAAGCTACACTATTAGACATTTCCACTGTCATGGTTCTGGGCTGGAGTCAGTTCTCGAACCGCTCTGTGTGTATTGTGTAGATATCTGAATAATCTCATATAGGATGCGATTGGGTGAGTTCATTTACCTGTCAGATGCAAAGCGCTTTAGTTTAATGGTGTTCATTACTGATGCGCCGATCAGGATTTTTACAGATGATACTGATCCAGATACCAATCTTTTTTTATTTAAACTTTAATCAGGAAGTCTGTCATAAACAGTTAAATGTAAGCTCTCTGCTCATGGTCACTGTTAACTGAATTAAAATAATAGCAATGATACTGTTGGTTGATTGATAAATAAACAAACATAAAATATTTATTTTTAGATATCTTAAAAACAATAGAGTCCTAATTAAAAGTAGACTAACACAAAAGTGATCCTTATTAGGAAAAAGGCTAATAGCTTTCAATGAAATAGCGAACTAAGCTTAATGTCAAAGTGATATTAAATGCGACCCATAGTAATTAAACATTATTTAATTTCTCATTTCATTTATATTTAATGAAGTTATTATAATAATATATATCCATCCATCCATCCAACCTGGAGCTTATCCCAGGGAACATCGGGTGCAAGGAGGGGTACACCCTGGACAGTCCATCGCAGGGCACAATCACATACACACTCACACACCCATTCATACACTACGGACACTTTAGACACGCCAATCAGCCTACCATGCATGTCTTTGGACTGGGGGAGGAAACCGGAGTACCCAGAGGAAACCCCCGCAGCACGGGGAGAACATGAAAACTCCACACACACAGGGCCACGGGAATCGAGCCCGACCCTGGCGGTGTGAGGCGAACGTGCTAAACACTAAGCCACCGTGTGCCCTATATATATATATATATATATATATATATATTTATTTATTTTTGTATGTATGTGTATATATATATAAAATGATTTATTTATAACTAAGCACATTTTCTGTCTTAACATTTTAGTAGTTTTATTTTTGTTTATCAGTTTTAGATCAGTGCCCCAGTACCGTGTCCATGTCTGCTGATAATGTTTTGGGGGATTAAATCAAAACATGGAAACTGGAGTTGACTTTTCTAGTGATATCTGGCAACCATGAGTTTTAATGGAGTGAATTAGAGTTAGTGAAGGAGAGCGGCAGTGTACTGTATGTTTACAGACGGAACAGTTGCTACTCTCGATAGCTAGTGAAGGAGAGCTGCAGTGTACTGTATGTTTACAGACGGAACAGCTGCTACTCTTGATTATGATTGGTGAGGAATTTTTTAATAAAGAAGTTTGAATTAAACCCACCTTATAGCGTGTTAATGTCATGATTTCTCCTCACGCAAAGCGCTGGAGCTCGAAGCGAACCTGGCAGCTCGAGGGTTAAAATGCTAACTCCGTTTCCGGGTTTTGGCACTACAAAATGACGTCATCCCTGCGCTGCCCTATGGTGATTGGCTATAAGTGTAGGAAGCGCTTGATTTGATCTGCAGCTGAGTTTTCTATTAGCGGAGGACGAACTTTAAACGTTAATATCGCAGTCGATCATGTTCATTTAATCGTGGGCCGTCAGAATCGTAATCGCGATCGATATTCGATTAATTGTGCAGCACTAGTGCCATCTATATTATTTACCCATAGTAATGTGGGTTTTTTCTTCTACCCCCCCTTTATTTTATTTATTTTTAAATCAAAGTGCTTTCAATCATATATTTCATATCACATTCAAGCAGTTATCTAATCAGCCAATCATGTGCCAGCAGCACATTGCATAAAATCATGCAGGTACAGGTCAAGAGCTTCAGCTAATGTGTACATCAGACAACCATGGCATGGTTATTGGTACCAAATGGGCTGGTTTGAGTATTTCAGGAATAAGGCGTTCCATCCACACACAACTGTTGCTCTCTCAATGTTTTTTGCACCATTCTTAGTAAACTCTACAGACTGTTCTGTGTGAAAAGCCCAGGAGATCAGCAATTTCTGAAATACTCAAACCAGCCCATCTGATACAAACAACCATGCCACGGTAAAGGTCACAGAGGTCACAATTTTCACCCATTGTGATGCTTGACGTGAACAGTAACTTTTTATGCATTGATGTGAACGTTAACTCAAGTTCTTTTTATGCATCGTGCTGCTGCCCCATGATTGAATAACTACATGAATGTGAGGGTGTTTCTAATAAAATGGACAGCGAGTGCATTACTTATTCAGTCAAATAATGAATATAACGGTTGTTACATTACTAGTCACATGTACAGTTTTTCTAAGCAATACAATACATTTTCTGTACCTTAACCCCTAAAAAGTACGGATGCTAACCTGAACATTTTCAGCATAGTAAAATACTTTAATATTTGAATCCTAAACAAACTACATGGTCACACTTGATTCTACCCAGTGTGTGAGACCCACCATCTGAACCTGTTGCCCCACTCTCTGCTGCAGAGCTCTCAGCAGAGCCTCCTGTCGATCATCGTACTCCGTCCTGCACACAGAAAAAAATGAAGTGGGGGGGATAAAAAGTGTTAATGCTGCAATTAAGACATGATCCTTGCTCAACATGGCTCTGGTTCAAATAAAACACTACGCACAGTAACCACTGCCTTCCGCTATGAATGAAAGAAAAGCTGTCGAGAAGCTCTTCATTTTAGAGCGTGCAGTTCGGAAAACACGTTTATTTGCAGAGACCATTGAAACGTTTGTGCCTAACTGATGGACTGCAGCTGAATACAGTCAATATGAGAGCAAAGTTCTGCACTACCTAATTGACGAGGACCGCTTTAATAATTTGAAATTAACAGTGCTACACACTAGCGTCCCTTTCATGAAGCTCACGGGGAGTGAATTTTAAAAAGAGCCCAGGACGCAGTAATGGCACAGGCTACAATTTCTTTCTAAACACTGGTCAAGTGTGTTGGCTCACATTCCCGGCCTCTGAAGGTGGATGCCTACGGGCACTTTGTTGAGGGTCTGCAGCAGTGAGTGAGCGACGTCAGCGTTACGGAGCGTATGGGACAGCAGCCAGATCTCCAGAGGCATGCTGGTCATCAGAGGAAGACCTCGCATCTCTTTAGACCATACCGCGTCACATGGGTTGTACTCGTACTGCGCACACACACTCACACACACACACACAAACTCCACTCAGCAAGAGTGCGACACGTGTCGTGTACAGTTCTGTGTTCTCTGTGTTCTGTGGTCCCCCTTACTGCTCTCGCTCCCTGTAGGATCCTCTCAGCAGGAAGAACTCTTCCAGTCAGATTCAGCAGCTTGTTCTCAAAGCTTAGACCCCATGTGCTGAGTGTAGTCTGAACACTGGCATTCCTGGAAGAGATTCACTGAAATATTCAGCAGTGTAAATTGGTATAACGTTCATTTCAAACATTTAATCGTACACCTTCAGATCAAAAGGCTTTTAAGATCATGAAAAACATTTCAGTCGGGTGTCCACAAACTTTTGATCGGTAGTGTATATCCATCATTAAACTTAAGAATGATATAATCAGAAAAACCATCACGCTATATGTTCAGCCTCGTGTTGCCCGGGATAGTCTCTGTAAAGTAAATACACATCCCTTATATGCATGCTACAAATGTTTCTTTTGTAAAATTTGTCTCTGGCTTGCACGTTAAGGATAAATTTCTAAATGTAAAGAATGTATAAGTTTCTGTAAAGCTGCTCTGTGACATCGTACGCTGTTAAACGCGCTATACAGACAAAAGCAGAATTGAATTAATAATGCAGTCGCTTTTATCCAGTACCTGCTCATGTTGTTGATGAATCTGTTGAGGCGGTTCTCCCACTGCTCTGGGGTCAGTCTGGTGTGAGTGGAAAGGTCCTTCATGATGTTAAAGTCGTGCGCATCTTATCAGTCAGACCTGAGCAATTACAACAATTAGTGCGATAAGAAGCAGACAGTGATTAAGCGCTGTGTTTCTCCCGCTCTGTGAGGGAGACCTGTGAGGTAGCAGAACTCCGGGATGAGTAAGACAGGTCCTGGTGGAGGAGCTGCTGCAGGACCCAACCTCCTAACGTGACTGACCAGCAGAACCTGGTTCCTATCAGTGATCTGCAGATCGTATTCCTAAAAAATATATATTATATCCCACACAGAAATTAAGACGGGAACAAAGTCAGCAGTGAAATGAGGCTCCTTTAATGCTGTTTAAAAAGCATCTCAGGGAAATTCCTCAAGATATCAAGTGAGAAATGCCAAGAATACATTTCTGGAAAAAGGGCGTCTACTTTGAAAATCCTAAAAATTAAAAATTTATATCCTAAATTATTTTGATCTATTTTGGATGTATTTTTTTCGGTGGGTGAATAAAGAATGAATGTGTCTAAAGGTTTGACGGTCATGTACGTTTCCAATGCAAGTGCTATAGTATAGGTGTGCTGGGTTATATCTTATATAGGTCTATTAGGTTATACACGTGTCTATATGCAGTGATTGTCAGTAAATATACAAGAACTGTGGCTAAATATCTAGTATATAGTTATTTATCTCTTTATTTTCCTTTATTTACGTAGTATTGTTTTGGTATTATTATTATTTTTTTCCATGTTATTTGATTTTTTTCTGCCAATCGACTGCCCACACTCCAGTCCAGTAGGTGGCGGTAATGCATCTTTAGCATTAAAACAAAAAAGAAGAAGACTATAGCGCCTTAACCCATACTGCGCATGCGCGAAGCCGGATGACTCAGCCATTAAACTAGTAAAAGAGCTCTAATTAGCCAGTGAAGCTACATGTCGTTCAGCCACGTCCACTTATAAAAGTAAATCATGCAATATTCTCAGACTGGGCAGTTATTGACAGAGTGAATTCATCGTTTTAAATAGAATCAAAAATAACATCGACCTATTTGCTAATCACATTTCGATTAGCTTGCTCATTAATTACACTGCGCATGCGTGGACTGGACTGCCTCCTCAAAAGCTAGCACCGCTAGCATATTTGTATAATACACACAATACAGCACAAAACAGAACGGGTTCGGTTACACAGAACTGAATAAACTCACTTTATTTTGGGTCCAAACGGGCCAGAACTAACACAAACACCGCTTTCAGCCCCTCGCGGTGACGTCACCAACGTAACGGACGTTGACGTAAATTTGAATCTATGAGGAGAAAATAAAGGAAAATAAAATAAACCCAAATATTATTTCATAAAAAGCTTCATTATTCTCTTCTTCTTAAACACGATATAGGATAATATATACAAATACATAAAAAACAGCTTTATCATTATTTTAAATCAAATCCACTTTAAAAGTGCTCCTTTCTAATTACATTTTAATTAAAAATATACTTTATCTTACTCGTTCAATTTAATTTTTTTAAATTAATATTTAATTCATCGATGATTGTAGACGAGTTGAGGTTTCACGTTCTTTGTGCTTTATTATCATAAATACACACTTTGTTTAAACTTTTGAGTTTGGACACAAAATGTAAACATTCCTCATGAATCCAGAACATTCATTTGTTTATTATTTAGAAAGTAATAATTAAACAGGTGAATAAAATGATCAGATTAATCACGTGCAACATTTAGGATATGAATTTCTTGTATTAAGTGAGGTTTTTAATTATACACAGATATAAATATATTTTATTTATTTGTAGTTTTCATATTTGACTCAGTACATTACACTACATTTATTTAATCAACTATTTATCAAGTTTTTTCAATATTTAACTGAATGATTGTTCAAGATCAATAAAAATCTTCAAATAATCTATCAACACCATCAATACATCTAATCAGTAAATAAAAATCTACATTTATCCAGCTGATCTATTGACTGGTTTATTGAAAGTTTTACAGCTTCGGCAGGTAAAGAAGCCGTGGCTTTAATCTGATCTTCTGATTTCTAATGATAATTAAATGACAAAATACAGAATTAAAGAATATCTTTATTTAAATTCAAAATCACGAATCATTTAAAAATATGGACTACAAGTCATTTCTACAAGTGTTCATACAGACAGAAAGACCAGAGATGAAACGGATTTAACAGATACAGGACAATTAGGACAAGGAAAGTGAGAAAGAATAGAATGATCATTTATTTATTTAAAAAAAATTAAATAAAATTACAACCATGTTCAAGATCACAGCAAAAAGACAGTAGAGGAAACAAAGGAAAAAAATATTTCACATTTCCTGTTTAAATTCAACAGTAAAATCACATGAACTGAAGACATCGTGACTTTTTGAAACCGGTCGTTACATTTTTGAGTCAAACGGAGCAGGTAGCGATGAAGAAGCTGCCTCGAAAGATCATTTCTGTTCCTCGAAGAGTAAAAAAAAAAAAACCATTAAATCCTAAATGTATGAAAAATAAACATTATGTACATTTTATGTCTAATTACAGTGAACCTGACGGAGAGTGAAGCTCACAGAGGCGAAGTGTTCACGCTACAGCAAATTTCACCGGTTGACGCTAAACTCGCTCACTTAGGAGGTGCGTTTCTCTGTCCCGGGATATTCCTAGCACTGTGTGTGAAAGCTATTGAGATGTCCAGCATGGAGACGTGTGTGTATGTTGATGTGTACACAGTACCAATGGTCAGGATGTATTCTTGTGTCCGAGTCCTGAAAAACACACGTGCGCGCACACACACACACACACACACACATACAGTGGAATTGTAAAGCAAAACATTGGAATATATATCTTAATCACATCTCATAGTCCTTTTATAGAGTCTGAATCAGTTTGACTGATTCATTTCGAGTCGAATCACTTTCTAGTGAGAATCAAATACACATCTCAGTCTAGTTCATTTGGAAGTGTGCGACTCTCACTAGAAAATTATTCGACTCCGAATCATCTCGAAACGAATCAAACAATCAAACCGATTCAGACTCGACAAATGGACTAATAGAAGAGAAAGAGCAACAGGAAAGAGGACAGCCTTCCTGCTGAAAGCAAACCGGATCAGAACCTTACATTAGATTATTTTCTATATTTTTATTTTAAATCAGTTGTGTTTTTCTTCTTTCTGCACTGGATTGAGGAAACACAGCAATGATAAATAAATAAATAAATAAATTTATCTGTCCAGCTTCCTCCTCTTCGTCCCCCAGAATGACGTGTGGGTGACGGATTGACGGATTTAAAAAAAGATGTCTGGGCAAACTGTGACCTCCTCGAGTTAAAAGTGAGCATCCAAGGAAATTTACTGTGTTAACTGCACTACATTCTGCAGTCACACAGCACCAGAAAAAACTACTGTACATGTTAACACACAAAACAAGCTTTTGAGTATTAGTTACCCTGTCTTACTGTACAAGGCACCTGCAAATAATAAAGCAAGTAATTAAAAGTTCATCTATCATTTCACTTCCACTAATCAGTCTTTTGACCAGTCTAAAAATAAAAAGACTAAAAAGAAACTCAGACTTAGCAAGAAGAACTAAAGATATGTGGATGATGAAGTCTCAGTTCCACCGCAGCTTCAACAGCCCTGGATCTTCTCCTTTAAAGCTTGGAGAAGGGCACGTCTTTCGGACTCTTCTTTTCCGGGGCTGCCTGCGCTGACTTCATAAGATCCTGTGTCTGCAACATGTTCATGTTCCAAGTAGCCTGGAGACGCAGAGGAGATATCTCAGATTTCGACCGCTCTACTTTGTGTTTGTGGCCATACTGTGTGTGCATGGGTCTACCTTGAGGCTAAAAATGCTATTCATGTCTTAAGCAGATTCTTACCATGTAGTCTAGGCTCTCAGTTACACTGTGGTCTCAGGAGTAGAGGAGGTTGATTTTGGTTCCCTGGACAGCGACGCGACTCCGGCCTGCAATCTCACCTGCTATTTCCAGAGCTCCAGCAATCATTGACCATCAGGGAACACACGACTGCAGAGATGAAGAACAGAACACACACTTGCCTTCATTTATACTAAATAATGAAGCTACATGAAAAAAATACACGGTACAACCCAAAGTCACATTCTTCTGTTATCATTCCATATCTTCCATCGTCAGTCCAGAATTTCACCATTTTGTGATCACAGAAATTAACACAAAATCAAGAAACTCCGCAATATTCAGAGGAGCTTCCACTTTTTCAAAGTTACTGCAGATTTGGGCCAAAACGTGTCATGACACATCATCACCACAACAGGCCTTCAGCACAGGTTACTCTACTTCCTGAACAAGTGCGGACCCGGATACAAGTTGCGTTCACATTCATGGGACAATTCACATTCACAGTTCCAGTGTAACCGAACTCGGACCACCTTCTACAGGTAGTCTCGGGTTCGGTACCGCAGTGCCCTTCCCAGTCCACATTACGACAGTCACATTACCAACTTTTCATGCAAACTGCTCTGTTTTGGACTAAACTTCCAGTGTGAAAGCCCACTAGAACAGCTACACTGCAGAATTTTTCTGTCTAAAAATGTACAAATTTCAGGTTTTGGAGCTCTTCTTTGATAAATGACAAGATGGTAATATCATAAAATAGTCCACTTTGTATTAAAACCAGACATCTGATGCTCACTGTGGTTTATTTAATCTTCAACAAACTGCAAATGTAAATAATTGTTCAGAGTGTGCCCCCTTGTGGTCAACTCTTTCATAGGGGCTTGTACGAGTCAGAACAATCAGCCCATTCTTATCTTCTCATCACTTACTATCTCTACACATGATCATATGGACAAAAATAACTTGTTTACAGATCTTGGTGTAAACATGTAAGCAAGCAATGTATGGCAAGTTAATGTTCCTCATACCTTCACCTGAAACCAGGCATCCTGTGTGCACAGACGAATATCACAGGCTGTGATTAGATCCACTCCTGCGAAAGAAGAAATCAGATCCACAAAGAAACTGTTAGTAATTCAGTCTCCCGCAGCTAAAAGCCCCAGTAAAAGATAACTCTCTGATGGTTAAAGCTTTGCAGGAAAGTGACACCACAACTCTGGAAAGTTCCATCCATATTGTTTGCTGAGTGTATGAGATGGTACTTAACACTCCCAACAGACCTGCTCCCCCACACACGCCATGCACTGCCACCACCACGGGCTTTGGACACTGCAGACACATCAAACACAAAGTTCAGTTTATATACCACAATGTATTACTCTAATAGGTTATTGATTGTACAAATACTACATGCATATAGAACCCCTACATGCTTTGTGTTTAATTTATGTAAGGAATAAACATGCGGTTATAGGAAAGTAGTCAACGATCCAATGAAGTGGAGTGACCGTTACCACCCTAAGGTAGAACTGCACATTCTGAAGTGTTTTATTCCCCTTATACCACAGCAAGTTGTCAACAAGTGCATTTCTTTATTAATTAAAGAAGAACATGTCATACACATTAATCTATTTTAAAGGCTGACCGATAGTGGATCTTACAGACGCTGATAACCAAGTCGGGTAGCACCTACTAATAACCGATTACTACTGAATGAAAATATAACACTCAGTGGAAAAGTTAAGTTTACTTTATTACAAAAATAAACAGTACTGACCGTACCATGAAAATGTACTGCACTTTTTCTAATGAAATAAACATATATATACTAATTTTATATATATATATATATATATATATATATATATATATATATATATATATATATAACACACACACACTATGAATAAATATTAAAGTAAATAAAAAGATGTACAGTATTTCAGACACCCCTCACATTTTTGTAAATATTTGATGATATCTTTTCATGTGACAACACTGAAGAAATGACACTTTGCTACAATGTAAAGTAGTGAGTAAACAGCTTGTGTAACAGTGTAAATTTGCTGTCCCCTCAAAATAACTTGACACACAGCCATTAATGTCTAAACCGCTGGCAACAAAAATGAGTACACCCCTAAGTGAAAATGTCCAAATTGGGCCCAATTAGCCATTTTCCCTCCCTGGTGTCATGTGACTTGTTAGTGTTACAAGGTCTCAGGTGTGAATGGGGAGCAGGTGTGTTAAATTTGGCGTCATCGCTCTCACACTCCCTCATACTGGTCAATGGAAGTTCAACATGGCACCTCATGGCAAAGAACTCTCTGAGGATCTGAAAAAAGAATTGTTGCTCTACATAAAGATGGCCTAGGCTTTAAGAAGATTACCAAGACCCTGACAACGAGCTGCAGCACGGTGGCCAAGACCATACAGTGGTTTAACAGGACAGGTTCCACTCAGAACAGGCCTCGCCATGGTCGACCAAAGAAGTTGAGTGCACATGCTCAGCATCATATCCAGAGGTTGTCTTTGGGAAATAGATGTATGAGTGCTGCCAGCATTGCTGCAAAGGTTGAAGGGGTGGGGGGTCAGCCTGGGCTTTGGACACTGCAGACACATCAAACACAAAATTCAGTTTATATACCACAATGTATTACTCTAATAGGTTATTGATTGTGCAAATACTATTTGCATGTAGAACCCCTACATGCTTTGCGTTTAATTTATGTAAGGAATAAACATGCGGTTAAACGAGCTTCATTTTGGTAAAATGTTAATATGATGATGTGTTTGACCTTATATACAGCCACAATACCAACTGTAACAGTGCTGACAGGTTTTTATATCCTGAAAAGTAACAGTGTGTCATATGAGGTTTCCACTTGAGAGTGACATGTACAGTGTCCGCCACTAATATTGGCACCCTTGGTAAATATGAGCAAAGAAGAAAACCTTTTGTTAAAAAAAAATTCACAAAAATACTCTGCTCTCATGGATAAACAATTGCAAACACCACAAGTTTATAAAAAAATATTTGTTAAATGGGTGTACAACAATTATTGGCACCCCTATGAATCCATGAGAAATGTATTTGAAGTATATTCCCCTTGATATTTTACTTTTTTGTACACTTGGGAAACTAGGAACAGGACATTGTTCAACCATGACTTCCTGTTTCACAGGGATAGGTAACGCATAAGCCAAATTCTCTCACTCATTCAGAACAATAAGTGAGGCCAAGATATATTCAGTGGTGCTTGAAGGTTTATGAACCCTTCAGAATATATATATATATATATATATATTCTCTCTCTCTCTCTCTCTATATATATATATGAATAAAGATGACCCAAAACATCAGATTTTTACACAAGTCCTAAAAGTAGACCAAGAGATCCCAGTTAAACAAACGAGACAAAATGATATTTGATCACAGACAGATTGTGCACAAATGGAGGAAATTCAAGACCATCATTACCCTCCCCAGAACATATCAACCAACAAAGATCACTCCAAGAGCAAGACAAGTAGTAGTCTGTAAGGTCATAAAGGAGCCAGGGTAACATCTATGCAACTAAAGGCCTCTCTCTCACTGTAGTGAAGGTAAGGGTTCTGTTTAGTTTGACTTACCTAGGGCTGCTCCTATCACACAAACCATTGAAGTGAATAGCATGGAGGTGGTATTTGAAGTTAACGCAGGCTGTGGACTGATCATCAGTAAAGATCAACATTCAAAGATGTGTGGGGGGGGGGATCATTTGTTGCCTCAGCTGGTAAATACAGTAGCAAATGTACCAGGATATAAGTTGGCTAACGTATTGGAGAGACAATCCGAGGTGTTCAAAGAAGAGTTGGGTCCACTGCTGGAGAGAGAACTCCAGAGGCTGGTGGAAGACAAGATCATTGAACCAATGCAGTTTGCAGAGTGGGCAGCTCCCATTGTTCCAGTCAGGAAACTGATGGTTCTACCCCAATTTGTAGGGATTATAAATTCGCAGTAAATCCAGCTCTAGTGTGGAGCAGTATCCAATTCCCAAGGTAGAAGAATTATTTGCTCAGTCGGCAGGAGGAAAAATTCTCCAAACTGGACATGACCCATGCGCATCAGAAGATAATGCTGCACAAAAATTCCAATAAGTATGTTACAATCAACATGCACAAGGGATTATGTACTTACAACAGGCCACCATTTGGAGTTGCTTCAAGTCCAGCGATCTTCCAGCACACAATAGAAGGGATTCTGCAAGACATCACACGCGTCACAGTTTATCTGGATGGCATTTTAGTCTCAGGGGCTAATGAACATCTGCAGAACTTGGATGAGGTACTGAGTAGGATAGAAAAGAGTGGACTGAGGCAAAGAAGGAGCAAGTGTGAGTTCATGGGAGAAGTAGAGGTATTTTTAGGTCACAAAATTAATGCCATAGGATTACAGTCGAAAGACAGGTCCTATATTATGTTTGAGGAAGCTGGCATTGTAGCCGTGAAATCAGCTAACGTTATGCTCCATGTAATGTTAGCAATATCCAGTTATTTGTTAAACGCTAACGCATTGCAATGTTATAAACTACCTCCTAATGGACCACCATGCATCGCCATTCAGCCCGTGTCCTGTCAGCTAAATGTAGCCTCATGTCACTAATAATTATTCACATGTTCATGCTTTTAATAAATCTTTTTATCCTGCCACCGTATCAGTGAATTTAAACTAATGCTTGCATTCAGAGTATAAGGGGTGTGTGTGCGTTTAGGAGTGCACCTTAGCACTTATTAGTCATGGTCAGAGTGTTTGAAGTAAAATATCCCTCTCTCTCTCTCTGCCAGTATCAGCCAGAGGAGGATGTCCTCCAGGAGTTTTTAATTTTATAATTTTTTTTAATTCTCTCTCTTTTTTTTTTTTTAAATAAAAACCACACCGTGGTATTGAGCATCGTGTACTTTTGGTGGTATCGGTACCGACGACTAGATTTTTGGTATCGTGACATCCCTAATATGTAAGGAAATGATGAACTCTGCATACAGGGAGGCTTTGTGTTATGGGGGACTCGTGTAGTGATTCCACATCCGCGGCGTGCGGCTCTTCTAAGACATCTACACAAAACCCATCCGGGAATTACCAGGATGAAAGGCCTGGTGCGTGGCTATTTGTGGTTGCCACACTTGGATGCAGAGGTGGAAGCATTGGTCAAATCGTGTGCAGTCTGTCAGGAAAACAGAAACGCTCCGGCAAACGCGCCACTGCACGCGTGAGAGTTGCCAGAGCAACCGTGGAGAAGGATTCACATTGATTACGGTGCACCGTGGATGGGTAGAATGTTCTTGATCGTGGTAGAGGCATTCTCAAAATGGATAGAGGCTTATCTGTTAAACAAGTCTACATCCACATTTACCATTCAGTGCTTAAGACAAACCTTTAGCCAACACAGGATACCAGAAGTAGTGATGTCAGACCATAGCAGTTTCTTTGTTTTTTACCAGTGCTGAATTCCAAGAGTTTATGGAAAGAAACGGCATCAAACACAAGCACAGCACCCTACCATGCATCTTCCAGTGGTCTGGCTGAAAGGGCCATTCAACACTCAAAACCCTGATGAAAGAGAGTGCCGAGAGTCCATTGAAAAAGCTAGCCAGAGTGCTGTTCAGTTACCGAACGACGCCACAGTCGACCACTGGCAAATCAGCCGCTAAACTGCTGTGTGGAAGGAAACTGGTCTACACAGGGTCTCATTGAGACACAAACAATTGAGAGAAAAATGGTACCATGACCAACATGCAAAGGAAAGATATCTTGTGGTGGGTGACCCAGTGTATACTAGGAACTTCAGCTCTGGACCTACTTTTATTCCAGGAACAGTTCAGAAAAAGACTGGTCCTGTATGGTGCACAGTAGCATTGGGAAGTGGGCAAGTAGTGCACTGACATATTGATCAGGTGAGAGACAGGCACAATACAACATCCGCAGCACCAGCACCAGAGTTGTAAGACACTTCACGGCCAGATGTTGACATTCCAGTGCCTTCTACAAAAGACTCAGGTTCTTCATTCTCTGAGGAAAGTCACAAACAAAAACTGGGAGGAACTTCTGAAGTGGCTGCGTCAGAAACTTTTCTTGGGATGGAAAACCCTGTGTTAAGAAGGTCTACACGTACTAAATCTCCAAGCTATCTGAAAGATTATAATTAGTGTAGTGGTGAGTTCCGCAACCGCAGGACAAGAATGAACCCAGGAACTGAACTGAATCTCAAGAGAAAGTGGGGCATGCAATAAGACAGTGGCCCAAAACAAAGAATGGTTAAAGAACAATAAAGTTATCGGTTTGGAATGGCCAAAACTGATGTCCAAGCCCATGTGCAGGACTAATCAACAGTTACTGGAAATGATTAGTTGCAGTTATTGCTGCACAAGGGGGTCAGACCAGATACTGAAGGCAAAAGGTTCACATACTTTTGCCACTCCCAGATATGTAATATTGGATTATTTTCTGCAATAAATAAATGACCAAGTATAATGTGTGTCATGTTTGTTTAAATGGGTTCTCTTTGTGTAGTTTTAGGACTTGTCTGAAAATCTTGTGTCTATTTTTGTAGAAATATAGAAAACTCTAAAGGGTTCACAAACTTTCAAGCACCACTGTAGCTGTGATGTGCAGTAAAAGGTTGTTGAGCTTCACAAAATGGGAAGTGTCTATAAGAAAATAGCACAAGCATCGAAAATGCTCATTTCCACCATCAGGGCAATAATTAAGAAGTTCCAGTCAACTGGAAATGTTATGAATCAACCTGGAATTGGACGTGTGTCTATATCGTCTCAACACACTGAAGAGGACGGTTCGAGTGGATAAAACATCTCCAAGGATCACAGCTGGAGAACTGCAGAAATTAGTTGTGTCTTGGGGTCAGAAAGTCTCCAAAACTACAATCTGAAGTCACCTACATCACCACAAGTTGTTGGAAGGGTTTCAAGAAAAAAGCCTCTACTCTCATCCAAAAACACACTCAGGTGTCTTCAGTGTGCCAGACACTACTGGAACTTCAAATGGGATCGGGTTCTATGGTCAGATGAAACCAAAATAGAGCTTTTTGGTAATAAACACCAGAGGTGGTTTTGAAGCACACAGAGAGGTAGCCATATGGAAAAGTTCCTCATGCCCACGGTTAAATATGGTGGTGGATCTTTAATGTACTGGGACTGTTTTTCTGCCAGAGGACCTGGACATATTGTTAGGATACATGGCATCATGGACTCTACCAAATATCAACAGATATTAAATAAAAACCTGACTGCCTCTGCCAGAAAGATTCAAATGGGCCCTGGTTGGATCTTCCAGCAGGACAGTGATCCAAAACATACATCAAAATCATGCTGTATTCATATTGTTCCCATGGTGACAGTGTTCTGTTTTTCTTCTTCTCGTTTGTGAAGTTCTGTTCAATGTCACTTTCAAATAAAAGGAGAAAAGAAAAAGTGCCTTTCACTGGTGTTTAGTTCACAAAATGATGAAAAAGCAGTGATGAATACATGCAGTTATTCTGTAGAGATCATTTCTTCATCAGTTTTAGAGAAAAGGTAATAAATGGTGGTAGAAGGTTTTGTCCACATGGCCCCGCCCTCAGTGCAGACGTAACGTGTTGGTGTAAAAAGTGAAACTCTTCTGTAACAGTACCAGAGGTTTGTTTAAAGATGATTAGAGTAATTATTAACCAGCATTAATCCAAACTGTGCAGTTCAGTGTTACATTAAAATAATAAACCATGCAGTAATACATTTATAAATAAAAATACTCACTCAGCTCTTCTGGAGGCTTTGACCACTGGCAGCAGCTTCAGAAGACATTCCTCTGATGGGTCATATTTCCTCAAATCAAACACATCCAGCTCCTGATCTGAGTTCAGTAACACAAACACCAGAGCTGACCACTGAGCAGGAGAGAGTCTGGATCCCCTGAGACGACTGAGACCTCCTCTGTTCAGGTAAGTCTGTACTTCCTGCACTAGAGAATGATCATTCAGTTCATTCAGACAGTGGAACAGATTGATGGATTTCTCTGGAGATGGATTCTCCCTGATCTTCTCCTTGATGTACTCGACTGTTTCCTGTTTGCTGTGAGAGCTGCTTCCTGTCTGGGGCATTAAGCCTCGTAAGAGAGTCTGATTGGACTCCAGTGAGAGACCCAGAAGGAAGCGGAGGAACAGGTCCAGGTGTCCGTTCTCACTCTGTAAGGCCTTGTTCACTGCGCTCCTGGGGAGATCAGACATGTCTGACTTTCTGAAGAGATTAAAATGTCCAGTGCTTTGTTCCACTAACACATTTGTCTTTCTAAAAATAAAGCAGAAAAATGCATATAAAGCAGCCAGAAACTCCTGAACACTCAGATGTACAAAGCTGAACACCTTCCCCAGGTGAAGCCCAAACTCCTCTCTGAAGATTTGGGTACACACTCCTGAGTACACTGACGCTTCTCTCACATCAATGCCACACTCTCTCAGGTCTCCCTCATAGAAGATCAGGTTTCCTTTCTCCAGCTGTTGGAAAGCCAGTTTTCCCAGTGCCAGGATACTCGCTCTGGTCTGCTGAGGATCAGGGTCACATTTCTGATGGTACTTTTGGTCCTTGTGTTTGATCTGAAAGATCAGGAAGTGTGTGAACATTTGAGTCAGAGTCTTGGGGATCTGTCCACTCTCTGCTTCACCCAACATTCTCTCTAGAACAGTGGCTGAGATCCAGCAGAAGACTGGGATGTGGCACATGATGTAGAGGCTTCTTGAAGACTTCATGTGTGAGATGATTTTATTGGCCAGGCTCTGATCACTGATCCTCTTCCTGAAGTACTCCTCTTTCTGAGGATCACTGAACCCTCGTACCTCTGTTACCTGGTCTACACACTCAGGAGGGATCTGATTGGCTGCTCCTGGTCGAGAGGTGATCCAGAGGAGAGCAGAGGGAAGCAGATTCCCCTTGATGAGGTTCGTCAGCAGCACATCCACTGAGGCTGACTCTGTCACATCACACAATCTCTCATTCTTCTGGAAATTTAGAGGAAGTGGACACTCATCCAGACCATCAAAGATCAACAGCACTTTGTAGGAGTCTATTAACTGTAGTTTTCTCATTTCAGGGAAAAAGTGATGAAGAAGCTCCATCAGACTGAGATGTTTCTGCTTCATCAGATTCAGCTCTCTAAAGGGAAGTGGAAACATGAAGGTGACGTCCTGATTTGCTTTTCCTTCAGTCCAGTCCAGAATGAACTTCTGCACAGAGACTGTTTTCCCAATTCCAGCAACTCCTTTAGCCAGCACTCTTCTGATGGACTTGTCTTTAAAGAGATCATTACATTTGATGGGTGTCTCCTGTGTTGCTGGTCTCCTGGACGCTGTCTCAATCTGTCTCACCTCATGTTCACTATTGACGTCTCCACTCCAACCCTCTGTGATGTAGAGCTCTGTGTAGATCTCATTCAGAAGTGCTGAGCTTCCATGCTGTGAGATTCCTTCATTAATTCTTCTAAACTTCTCTCTCAGGCTGGATTTCAGATTTGTCTGATACACAGAGGCCACAGACTCTAATAAACAAAGTAATAACATGTTTTAATGTAAAATCACTGAACACAGGATTAAATGTAAAATTCAAATGCTGCTGTTCATTCCTGATTCATGTAGTAAATATTCCTGAAGGGACAGGACCATTGTACAGAGTCACCACAAGCTGGACCACGAACAGAACAGAAAAGCAGCAGATGTACATGATACTAAACTCAAACTTCAAACTAAAAGTGTTCCTATCTAAAACTATTTCCTCTCTCTAAAGTGAACCTGACGGAATAAAGCCATGACTCAGAGCTCTTACTGTTGTGCAGTGTGTTAGCGAGATCTGTGTGGTTCATGTTCTTCAGGACGTGCAGTGTGATCTTCAGCGCTCCGTCTCTGACACTGTGCAGATCCTCCTCATCCTGCACCTCCCTCTCAGTGCATGCTGGGTAATCTGGACTCAGGAGCTTCCTAAACCTCTTCAGCTCATTCTTTATCAGAGTGATGACTTTGTGTTCCAGCTCCTGGTTAGAAACACACAGGAACACATCTAAATATTATAATGTTACACACTGAGAGATGCTTTTATTTTATGAAAAGAATAAAAGTCTCTTTCTATTCCCACAGTTACAGCTGAAATTCTGCCTGATTACCCATAATGCTGCTGCACATCGATAAATCTGTAAATTGTCATGATCTTAAATAAAAAACCTGCAACCTGCTCACACACAATTTACACACATTAAAAAGACACACACCTTGAATATGGAGTCCAACTGATTTCTGCTGAGGTTTGATTTCTTCTGTTGTGGTCTGTGAAGAAATAAAACACATGATGTGATATAGACTATATGTATTCATAGCTGCACAACACACACTAATAAATACAGAGACAGATATTTAACACTATCCTCTTAACACAATACACTGATTTCAGGATTTCTCACTGACACCAACATGTTTATGAATAAAATAGTGATCTAGTCATTAATGTCCCAGGTGTAAATGTTGTAGTGTAGCACCACAGACCCTCCAGCTCAGGGACTGCAGACTGAACTGAACTCTTAAAGCAGTTTTCCTCACTGCCAGTCCGAGAGCTGCAGCACTGCACAGTTTAGTGTTTTACTGATTCAACACCTGATGAAGATCATGAAGGGCTTCAGAATGAGACCAGTGAGTTTGATCAGGTGGAACACTGCTGTAAAACACCTCACTGTACTGACCTCACATCAGGAGAACTGGCTCCGTCTCTGAAGTTAAATGGAATATTCATTGACCAGTCACTCTTCATGGACACACAGCTGGGTTCTGGTGAGTCTGATCTCTTTCTCTTCATCATTCTAGAATTAAACAGAAATATCAGCAATAATTAATACTCTGCTGTCTCAGCACTGTTACACAATGTGTTCATCATTAAACACCAATAATTCCATCTTTTTAATTCAGCTGCAGTCTGCACACTTATTCAAACAGGAGACACGCCCCATACCTCAGGAATTACACTGATGTCAGGAGTCCCAATCACAGATAACTGACTCAGCTGGGTCTTAAAGCCTGTAGAGTTCACTGACTCAAAGCTACGCTGCTCTTCTCCTCCACATTACACAGTCCTTTTTACTCTTCTCTCAGTGAATGATTTCTCTAAACTGTTCTTAGATCAGATCAGTGATATATTCACTGCTATTAAACACCTTAAACCAAAGTTTAGTTCCTCTGTTAACTAGTGAGTGTTTAGAGATACAGATCTGTTCCCATGAGACGGTGTGTGTTTATTGCTGGTGAATGGAAAAGTAACTCACCTCTCGTCTTTCTTTAAGTCCTGTTCTCCAGACACACTCATGTTGGAGGTCATGTCTCCTTCTCCAGATTACAGCAGGACACACGTTTACTTCACTCCAACATCGGTGTGTTAAATCAAACCCTGTATCAGCACAGAGTTCACTTACAGGAAATAGTCACGGTATCAAGTCATTAAACAACCTGTGTACATTCAAACTTCAGTACAAACCCACAAAACTCTTCTGCATCTAGTGTACATTCAGTGTGTTTATATATTATAGCTTTAGATGTAGATACTCACTGTGTTTTTACTCCTGAAATGCTGTATTTTCCCCTCCACACAAAATGGAGACTGACTTTCACTTTCACTGTCTACCTGTTTATTCTGCAGAGGGGAAGGGGCAGTGAGGTAGGGTAAACACACACACACAGAGATATGGTTTGTTATCAGACAGCTTTCTGATCCATCGAGCACAGGCCTGTAAATACTGGAAGTATAAGCCTGAAAACGCTGCAAATACAGAGAACAGAATTAACAGTCTGGTAAAATCTACATCACACACATTATCATTTCATTACCTTCATTTATTATCTCGTGACTTCATTCAGCTGTGCACGAACAACTGTCAGAGCTCTATACAAATATATAAACTAAAATAAAATAACAGGAGCTAGAAACACTCAGCAGATCATTAGATAAAGAAGCAGAACTCATACGCTGAGTAAGTTTACTTAAATATCTGCAGAAATGTATTTTTTCTGGTTTTCCCTTAATGAGAGCGAGTATCCTGATATTAGTGAGGATTGGTGTGTAAGTAGTGCTTGTGTGAATAATGAATGTTACTCAGAATAAAAGTGATGATGGAGAGTAAGTTAAACACACTGGTCAGACGAGTAACTAACCCAGTGTTTCCCAATCGAGGTTCTGTCTGATGAGAGCAGGGGTGCGTGTAAAAATCCTTTAAAATTTTCTAAAATGATCAAATGTGTAGAAAACATTTAATATAGATGAGAAATATCTGATGTCTGAAATAATAACACAGACACAGAAATAATAAGACAGACACACACACACAGACAACAATAATAATAATAAACTAGACCAGTACATTTCCTGAAGAAAATGTGTGCTGCTTGCCATGGCAAAATTCGGATCAAGCGCCAATACTTTCGATAGCCGGAAGCGTAGAGTGCCAATACTTTTGACAGCCAGAAGAGTGGGGTGCCAATACTTTTGACAGCTGACGGCGTAGGGTGCCAATACTTTTGAGAGCTGGACGTGATGGGCGTCAATTCTTTTGAGAGCTGAAGGCACAGGGCGCCAATACTTCTGAGAGCCGGCCGTGTAGTGCAGCTATACTTTTTAGAGCTGGCCCTGTAGGGCGGAAATACTTTGGAGAGCCAGCCATGCGGGGTGCCAATACTTTTGAGAGTCGGCCAGATAGGGCGCCAATACTTTTGAGAGCATTCCAGATAGGGTGCCAATACTTCTGAGAGCCGGACAGATTGGTTGCCAATACTTTTTAGAGCCGGGCGTGTATGGAGGCAATTCTTTTAGAGCTGGCCGTGTAGAGTGCCAATTCTTTCGCAACTCAATGCAAGTCTATGGGAAATTTTCCGAATTTGAGCTTCCATACCGGGAATGCCGACATTCCGATCACTTCCGTAATATATAGCACACCTCTCCTCAATAAGCCGATCGATTTGACACCTCAACCGTCAATCTCCGACAAACGGTGCGGGACTAGTTTCGCACCGAAATAAAAAGTGGAAGAAGAAGAATAATAATTATAATTATAATACGTTTGCCAAATAACAATAATAGTGCTTTTCAAGCACCATTAATTATAATAATAATAATAATAATAATAATAATAATAATAATAATAATAATAATAATACTAAGTAGGCCGAAGAACAATAGTAGTGCTTTTCAAGCACCATTAATTATAATAATAACTAGACCGGTACATTTCCTGAAGAAAATGTGGATGGTGCTTGCCATGGCAAAACAGGAATGGGGTGCCAATACTTTCAAGAGCCGATGGTGAAGGGCGCCAATACTTTTGAGAGTTGGACAGATAGGGCGCAAGCACTGTTGGAGCTGGCCGTGTAGTGCGCCAATACCTTTTAGAGCTGACCATCAAGGGTGCCAGTACTTTTGAGAGTAGACCGTGCGGGGTGCCAATACTTTTGAGAGGCGGCCAGATAGGGTGCCAATACTTCTGAGAGCTGAACAGATTGTGTGCCAATACATTTTAGAGCCAAATGTGTACGGAGGCAATTTTTTTTTTAGAGCTTTCTGTTTAGAGGGCCAATACTTTCGAAACTCAATGCAATCTATGGGGAATTTTCTGATTTTGAGCTTCCGTAGCGGGAATTCCGGCATTCCGATCGCTTATAAAAGTCATAGCACACCTCTGCTCAATAAGCCGATCACTTTGACACCTCACCCTTCGATCTCCGACAAACGTGAGAGAAGTTACGCGCCAAAAAAAGTGGAAGAAGAATAATAATTATTATAATAGTAACTAGACCGGTACATTTCCTGAAGAAAATGTGAGTGGTGCTTGCACTGGCAAAATTTGGATCGGGCGCCAATACTTTCGAGAGCCGTATGGATAGGTTGCTACAGGGTTTTAGCATCATGCTAGCATGTTTTAACATGTTTTAGCATCTAGTTAGCATGTTTTAGCATCCTGCTAGCATGTTTTAGCATGTTTTAGCATCATGCTAGCATGTTTTAGCATCATGCTAGCATGTTTTACATCATGCTAGCTTGTTGTAGCATCATGCTTGCACGTTTTAGCATCATGCTTGCACGTTTTAGCATCATGCTTGCACGTTTTAGTATGTTTTAGCATCATGCTAGCATGTTTTACATCATGCTAGCATGTTTTACATCATGCCTACACATTTTTGCATCATGCTAGCATGTTTTAGCATCATGCTAGCTTGTTGTAGCATCATGCTAACATGTTTTAGCATCATGCTTGCATGTTTTAGCATCATGCTTACATGTTTTAGCATCATGCTAGCATGTTTTAGCATGCTTTAGCACTATACTGGCCGTTTAGGGTGCTAATACTTTTAAAGCTGGACAAATAGGGTGCCAATATTTTTGAGAGCCGACAGCGTAGGGCGCCAATACTTTCGAGAGCCGGACAGATAGGGCGCCAGCATTGTTAGAGCAGGCCGTGTAGTGCGCCAATACTTTTTAGAGCTGACTGTCAAGGGCGCCAGTACTTTTGAGAGCTGGCCGTGCGGGGTCCCAATAGTTTTGAGCGCCGGCCAGAAAGGGTGCCAATACTTTTGAGAGCCGAACAGATCGCGTGCCAATACATTTTAGAGCCGAACGTGTACGGAGGAAAAATTTTTAGAGCTTTCTCCTTAGAGGGCCAATACTTTCGAAACGCAATGCAAGTCTATGGGAAATTTTCTGATTTTGAGCTTCCGTAGCGGGAATTCCGGCATTCCGATCGCTTATAAAAGTCATAGCACACCTCTGCTCAATAAGCCGATCGATTCGACACCTCACCCGTCGATCTCCGACAAATTTTGCGGGACTAGTTACGCGCCGAAAAAAACGTGGAATCATAATAATAATCATAATAATAATAATAATAATAATAATAATAATAATAATAAGCATGCAAGAGAACAATAGTAGTGCTTTTCAAGCACCACTAATAAAACACTTACTGTTACGATAGACAGCCATCTCCTGTTTGAAGAATTCCTCAAAATAAAAATAAAACTTTAGTGGTGCTAAAACGAGAAGCCGCAGGTTCGTTTAAATCACACAGCGCAAACACTGGTACACAGCCGAGATCTTAGAAACTTCTGTGTAACTGACTCCACTTTTAAACATAGAGTCCACCTATTGCTGGGGGTATCGTAAAGCCATTAACACCCCCAGACACCAACTCATTATCATAAACATACTGATAGGATTACACCACGACCCCCGGTCATAAAATAAGTGTCTCCACACAAAGCTCTTGCTCAGGAAAAACACAAAGATCATAAATTAGACTACCTACAAACTGTTGGTCAGGAAAACACAAAGATCATAAATTAGACTACCTACAAACTGTTGGTCAGGAAAAACACAAAGATCATAAATTAGACTACCTACAAACTGTTGGTCAGGAAAACACAAAGATCATAAATTAGACTACCTACAAACTGTTGCTCAGGAAAACACAAAGATCATAAATTAGACTACCTACAAACTGTTGGTCAGGAAAACACAAAGATCATAAATTAGCACACTACTTCGAATGACAGTTTGACAGAAAGTACTGTCTACTGGTGAAACACGTGTATGGGCGGGGTTTAGAGAGAGAGAGAGAGAGAGAGGTGTGTCTGAAACATGTATGTATGGGCGGGGTTTAGAGAGAGAGAGAGAGAGAGAGGTGTGTCTGAAACATGTATGTATGGGTGGGGTTTAGAGAGAGAGAGAGAGAGGTGTGTCTGAAACATGTATGTATGGGCGGGGTTTAGAGAGAGAGAGAGAGAGAGAGAGAGAGAGAGAGTGAGGTGTGTCTGAAACATGTATGTATGGGTGGGGTTTAGAGAGAGAGAGAGAGAGAGGTGATTCGGTTTTTTGTCTTCTAGTTTAAACATTACGGCGATTCTTTTAGCCAACACTTTAACATTTTTACCTCGTAAGGATCTTTGTTTAGAAGTCGTGTAATATGTGCGATTCTTTTTAAACATCTCTTTTAACCATTTTTACCTCCTAAAGTTTTTATGAGTTTTTTTGGAAGCCTAGTAATACGGATTCTTTTTAAACAGCTCTTTTAATCATTTTTACATCCTAAAGGTTTGTGTTTATGAATGTATGCAATACACACAATTATTTTAAACAGAATCTTTAAAAAAAAAAAAAACGCTTTACCTCCTACACTTTTTATTCAAAAGCAAACCGGGCTCCCTAAAACATAATCAACATTTGTTTTCATTTATTTCACAAACAAATATTCTACTCATATATGTACACATTCAAACATCATGCTTTTCTAACAATGTGTTTACACAAACGAAATAACGCCACACAGTAACACAAACACATCCCCATATTAACCACTGATACTCTTTTCAGACGTATTTCACCCCCCCCCCCCAAAAAAAAACAAACAGACTCATTAACATGAACACCTTTGTTGGGGGGCTACTCCCCCACACACCCCTCTCCACCACTGCCCAGACACACAGGAGCTAGATTGACCCACTGATACAATCGATAGGGTTACCCCCCCCGGTCATAAATTAGTCCACTTACAGAAATGTCGGCCTGAGAAGCACAAAGGGCTATAAATCAGCACACACTACTTTGATTGACAGTTTGACAGAAAGTGTATGTTACTCTTGTTGGAACAAAGTTACTGGTGTGACTCTAATTCTCTTTATTTTTAATGGTCTAGTAAAAGGGCAGTCTGTGCTCCGGCTCCCTATAGTGGCCTGTGTGAATCACTGCCTCTTGTCAAATTTTTATAAAATATTATTATCTATTAATTTATTAATATCTGTGTGTGTGTGTGTGTGTGTGTGTGTGTGTGTGTGTGTGTGTAGGACTACACTGTGTCTTTGTGTGTTAACAGGAGCTCAGCTATTTTCTCTGAATAAAGAGGAACTTCGCGCTGTCATTCCTGAAGAAGGAGCGAGGGTGTACAGCCAAGTTGCCGTACAGAAGGCACTGCTGGAGCTAAACACACACATACGCACACACACAGACACACACACACATGCTAATGATGTGTATAAATGATGAGTGTTTTTTTCTCAGGATGTCAGAAAGGCAACAGAGCTGGAGGCAGTGATGGAGAAACAGAAGATGAAGGTGGATTTCACAGAGGAGAGTGGAACTAATACGCCTCGTACTCTAGCATACTACACCCCACACCCCCCCAATCAATTTGTATATATGTAGTTTATATTTACAAATTGATGTACATGGTATGGTGTAATAAAAAAAAACATAACATTTATTTAATGCCTTTATACACACACACACACACACACACACACACGTCTGTGTGATATATTACAGACTATTCCTCACACACTTACACAAATCAACTGCCATTTTATGGTAAAGCTGTCTAAATGTAAATGTTCAATCTTTGACTGTACATTCATAAATTATAATAACTTGTGTGGCATTCTCTGTTATTTTAAATATCTGTGCGTGTGTGTGTGTGTGTGTGTGTGTGTGTGTGTGTGTCTGTGTTTCAACATCATTTTACAAAAACACTATTCAACATTTCAAAGAGCCTGCATCTTTTGATCAAAGTTGCATGGCGCGAGACCATTCAGTGCTTTATAGGTTAATAATAGTATTTTATAATCAATGCGAGATTTCACTGGGAGCCAATGCAGTGTGGATAAGATCGGTGTGATATGGTCGTATCTTCTGGTTCTAGTTAGGACTCTAGCAGCTGCGTTCTGGACTAACTGGAGTTTGTTTATGCTCCTACTGGAACATCCAGACAGTAAGACATTACAGTAATCTAGTCTAGAGGTGACGAAAGCATGAACTAGTATTTCTGCATCATGTAGTGACATTAGACAACCCCAATACCGAAAAAGTTTGGGAAAATGCTAATAAAACAATGAGGGTCATTTGTAAATGTACCTTGACTTGTATTTAAACAAAAAACATAAAGACGAGGTATTTGAGGTTTTACCTAATCAACTGCAAAGTTTCTGGAAGATGAACATTCATTTTGAAATTGATGCTGCAACACGTTCCAAAAAAGTTGGGACAGGGGTCATTTATGATTAATACGATGTGACGAGTTGAAAGAAGAAGGTGATGTGAAACAGGTGAGGTCTAATTATCGTCTAATCATATATATAAGGAGTCTTCAAAAAAGGCTGAGTCCTTCAAGAGTAAGGATGGGTCGAGGCTCGCCAATCTGCCAACAGATATGTCAGCAAATAATCCAACACTTTGAGAAGAACATCCCCCAAAGACAAATCGGTAGGATTTTGGTCATTTCACCTTCTACAGTGCACAATATAATTAAAAGATTCAAGGAATCCGGTCAAATCTAGGTGCGTAAAGGGCGAGGCATAAAACCACTTCTGAATGCGCGTGATCTCCGCTCCCTCAGACGTCACTGTCTTAAAAACCGTCATGAGTCTGTAATGAAGATCCTGACATGGGCTCGGGAATACTTTGGTAAACCTCAGTCAGTCGACAGCATTCGCCGCTGCATCCACAGATGCAAGTTAAGGCTTTATTATGTAAAGCAGAGGCCATACATTGTCCCGAAGCTCCGACCACTTCTCTGGGCTCGGTCTTATCTAAGATGGACAGTAGCACATTGGAATCTTGTTTTGTGGTCCGATGAATCGACATTTTAAATAGTTTTTGGAAAACAACTGTCGTGTTCTCCGAGCCAAAGAGGAAAAGGACCATCCAAGCTGTGATCAGAGTCAGGTCCAAAAGCCAGCGTCTGTCATGGCATGGGGTGTGTCAGTGTCCATGGTATGTGGGCGTGTCAGTGTCCATGGTATGGGGGCGTGTCAGTGTCCATGGTATGGGGCATGTCAGTTGGTATGGGGGCGTGTCAGTGTCCATGGTATGGGGCGTGTCAGTGTCCATGGTATGGGGGCGTGTCAGTGTCCATGGTATGGGGGCGTGTCAGTGTCCATGGTATGGGGCATGTCAGTTGGTATGGGGGCGTGTCAGTGTCCATGGTATAGGGGCGTGCCAGTGCCCATGGTATGGGGGCGTGTCAGTGTCCATGGTATGGGGCATGTCAGTTGGTATGGGGGCGTGTCAGTCTCCATGGTATAGGGGCGTGCCAGTGCCCATGGTATGGGGGCGTGACAGTGTCCATGGTATGGGGCATGTCAGTTGGTATGGGGGCGTGTCAGTCTCCATGGTATAGGGGCGTGCCAGTGCCCATGGTATGGGGGCGTGTCAGGGCCCATGGTATGGGGCGTGTCAGTGTCCATGGTATGGGGGCGTGTCAGTGTCCATGGTATGGGGGCGTGTCAGTGTCCATGGTATGGGTAACACACATCTGTGAGGGCATCATTAATGCAGAAAGATATGTACACATTTTGGAGCTACACATGCTGCCACCCAGAGCAGGACAACGCCAAACCACAAACGCATGGTTGTGTAAGAAGAGAGTGCTGGCGCTAGCACGACCTGCCTGCAGTCCTGACCTGCCTCCGATGTGTGGCGCATTATAAAGCTCAAAATAAGGCACTGAAGGCCTCGTACAGTAGCACAGCTAAAGAAATGAATAATGGATGAATGGGGGGAGTGCTGCAGAGATGGTTGTTCTTCTGGAAGGTTCTCCTCTCTCCACAGAGACACGCTCGAGCTCTGTCAGAGTGACCATCGGGTTTTTGGTCACCTCCCTGACTAAGGCCCTTCTCCCCCGATCGCTCAGTTTGGCTGGGCGACCAGCTCTAGGAAGAGTCCTGATGGTTCCAGACTTCCTCCATTTACGGATGATGGAGGCCACTGTGCTCATTGGGACCTTCAATGCTGCAGAAATGTTTCTGTACCCTTCCCCAGATCTGTGCCTCGATACAATCCTGTCTCGGAGGTCTACAGACAATTCCTTGGACTTCATGGCTTGGTTTGTGCTCTGACATGCATTGTTAACTGTGGGACCTTATATAGACAGGTGTGTGCCTTTCCAAATCATGTCCACTCAACTGAATTTACCACAGGTGGACTCCAATCACGTTGTAGAAACATCTCAAGGATGATCAGTGGAAACAGGATGCACCTGAGCTCAATTTTGAGTGTCATGGCAAAGGCTGTGAATACTTATGTACATGTGCTTTTTTTGTTTTTTATTTTTAATAAATTTGCAAAGATTTCAAACAAACTTCTTTCACGTTGTCATTATGGGGTATTGTTAGTAGAATTTTGAGGAAAATAATTAATTTAATCCATTTTGGAATAAGACTGTAACATAACAAAATGTAGAAAAAGTGAAGCGCTGTGAATACTTTCTGGATGCACTGTATATCACTACAATTACAATCACCACAGATGGAAACTGGATGTGTGTTTGTGAGTATGTGAGTGTGTGTGTGTGTACATCCAGTGTACAGTGTGGATTCTCCAGTCCAGCAGAGAGCAGCGTCACTCCTGAATCCTGCAGGTTATTGTGACTCAGGTTCAGTTCTCTCAGTCTGGAGGAGTTTGATCTGAGAACTGAGGACAGAACTCTACAGCTTTCCTCTGTCAGATCACACTCACACAGCCTGGAAGAGAAATGAAGATATCTCAGAACACTGATCACACACACACACACACACACACACACACACACACACACACATAGCCATAATACAGCTAAAGTTTCCCATGTAACAGAAATATGAGTGCATTTGTCTCACACACAGAAATCAGAGGACATGACACCACATCAGCATTATTATTATTATTATTATTATTATTATTATTAATAATAATAATAGCAACATCATCAGTTACAATGATCCTTAAAGGACTGAAAACATTTTTGTTTGAACAAATGCTTCATTATAATTGAAACATGAAGCCATTCGAAAAGACCCATGACACTTGTTGAGACCATGAGCGATCAAAACGTCAATGAGCCTTGGAGTCACTCTTAAGCCTTGTCTCATTCTCCATCGCGGTTACGGCTGGTAAAGAAGGTTGGCACATTGAAATGATCAAAACATAAACCATCAGAACATAAATGAACCAAGGAAATGTACTTAAGTCTTGTCTCATGCTCCCTTCCTCTGATGGCCAGGAGAAAATGGCACTGGACTTGGAATGCACTGGGGTCTCCCCTACGCGACTTGAAGCCTGCTCAAGGCATGTCAACGGTCTGTGTCAACTAACTCGTGTGCACTATCTTGCTGACTGCAGAGAGAAAAGGGCACTGGACTTGAACTACACTGGGGTTTCACCTGTGCAATTTGAAGCCTGTTATGAAACTGTGTCGTAATGCAGAGAGAACTCTATTCAGATGAGCAAGAAAGCACCTTGGCATTCATCAAACACGCTTGTGCAAAACAAATTTTCTATCCTAGGAAAATGCTTTGACGTAAAGTAAGTCGTCCGAATGTGTTCATGTAAACTAGTAAAGACTCTAATTACTTGACTGAAGTAAATGTACTGAAGAGGGCGTCCACGTGCGGAACCTGAGAATATAAACAAGACTGCAAAGTTGTTGTTGAAGACACGGACAAACACGTCCGTCGGCTCCAGTAGAATAGCCTAGTGTTTCCTTAAATCACTCTGAGGCGTCGGACTCTAAACCCAACGGGGTTTTCTTGCGCAGGTATGAACCCTGCTTGCAGCTTTGTCAGCTGTAGGTGTCAAGTCACTGGTGCTCACTCTCCTGCTGTTTATTTAAAGCAGAGTATGTATGCACCCTAACCCTAAAGTTTCCCATGTAACAGAAATGTGAGTGCGTTTGTCTCACACACAGAAATCAGAGGACATGACACCACATCAGCATTATTATTATTAATAATAATAATAACATTATCAGTTACAATGATCCTTAAAGGACTGAAAACATTTTTGTTTGAACAAATGCTTCATTATAATTGAAACATGAAGCCATTTTTTAATAAAAGTATTAAAAAGTCTCCTATTTAAAAATAAACAAAATAAATAAAATAAATAAGAAATCTCCCATTTGAACAAAAGATGAGATAAGATAACACTTTATTAATCCCAGCATGGAGAAATGAGGGAATTAGGAGGAAAAAGGAGCAGGACCTGCTGTGGCTTTGTTTGGAAATATTTTTGATGGTGAACTAGAACAGAAACAGACAATATTGAGTGTAAAACGTACGTCAGGTAATATTATCTTATTGTTTACATGTTAGCATAGCATGTTAAATTAACTACTAAATAAAAATCACATCAGCTGTATGAGCTTTTAAATAACGTCCTATTATTATTATTAACATTTACTGTAGCTGCACAGCCAGACTGCTCCTGTACCTTTAACACACACACTCACACAGTCACACACACACACACACATTCTTGTAATTAGAACATTCTGGGGTCAGTAGTCCCACCCATGTATTGTGGGGACACCACTTTCCTGAGGTCCTACAGATGTGAAAAAAATCAGGCATGTATAATTTAAGCCTGAGAACACATATCATCTCAAATTCTGGATTTAAGTCACAAAATTTCTGTGCTTGGTTTTTTCACACCTAATGTGGACATAACAAGAACTCATCATTAATGGGGACCTAATTTGCATACACAGCAAATTAACTGGTTTTCATGTTGTAGGGGGGACATCACTAGATAGACATCACTAGATAGACAGATCTGCATACACACAGATCAGGTAGTTTATATGACAACAAGGGGACATGGTTTTAAAAAACAAAGTTGTCAATTTAACTTTATAATTATTTATACAAAATTACAAACTAAGTATGTCTAATTTAGAGGGCTGTCTGTTAAGCAGATATGATGTGTATTTTCTCTATTTGAAGGTTTAAGCTTCTCATGAAATTAAATTGAAAAGTTGTTCTTAATTGTTTATACCAAGAACTCTTAGCCTTATTTGTGAAATATGCAATCAGTGAAAGTTTGGTTATCAAAAAGCTCTCTTACAGAAATTTCAATATCTGCACGTAATAGATAACAGACTACAGTTTTTTTGGAGCTTTCTATTTCCAACAGAGGAACCCTTTGAGAAACCTAGGAACTTGTTAAGGAAGGTGGTACCAGTGCTATTGTTAGTTTTGAGGCTATAATTCTAAGAAGCGTTTCATTTCAAAGTATACAATTTTTTTTGTGGAATAGAAAGTAGAGGTGCTAGCTGTACTGAACCTCACTTATTTATCACAGGCATGCATCACAAATTAACACTATCCCCAGTCATTTTGGCAAGTCAAAATGACAAAGAAACTCATCCTTTTGATATTTAGCTGCATGAAGGATTTGTTTATTGGTCTGGATTTCTAATCAAGTGAAAAATTGTCAGTCAGTTGAAAAAACCCTGTCTATTCAACATTATAAAGACAACTTGAGTCTTGAGCTTCTTTACTGTAAAAGACAACAAATATTTGCCCATTAAAGTGCACAACCACTAAGCTCACATGTGCCATGAATGAACTGGGACTCATTTAAGTTTGACATAACACTTCTGCTTACTACATATAGCCAGCTCAAAGTTAAACATATTGAGAAAAATAAAGATACTAGCCAAACACAGACACACAACCAAATGTCATAAACACAATTTTTTTCTTTATTCTATATCCACTTAACTGACTAAGCTAAAAAGTGACAGTAACAACTTAATAATATATGTTGAGGTAGCTAATTTTGATTCCAGGCAGTCTAAACATGTAAATGGGTAGCACACTGAAGCTTTTATTGCCCAATAGGCTTACTCATGAACTTGTCAGCCAACTGCATAAGGACACACTGGAAGAAGGCGGCCCAAGCCAATTTGATCTAATTCAATATAACGGTGTAGGTAAAGATTCTAATGGATATTTTAAATGCCTGATTTGTTCCTGATTAGTTTATGATGAAGTAAATGCTGAGTGTTTCATTACAAAGTAAAAGGCTAGAGGTGTAATGTAACTTATTATTAAAGCATTACTACAGATGTTATGATGTACAGTATCTGTAATATAGATGTAAAGTGTTACTATCAAAGTGTTATTTAATCTTTGTTTATATCTCTTTTGTAAGCTACAGTGCAGTTATAGACATAGAATTTGACACTTTGCCAGTCTCTATCTTTAAGATATAAAGACTCAGATCTAATGCAGTTTTCACAGGCCAACTTCCCTGGGACACGACATGACATGATGAAGGTCTTCATATGTCTCTCCACTGCATGGACCTCATTTCCTTCCCGAGCCTTCCTCTTTTTCAGAGTAGATGTTTTACCTAAATGTAAGAATAAACATTAGTTACATAGCAAACACACACCCTTACACCCAACAGAAATTATTGTCTGGCAACTTACAGACTGGAACTTACATTTCACGTCTCAAGAATGAAAACTCTGACTGCAGTTTGTGCATATGTACCAAATAGTAACTAAGAGTACTCAGTTTTCTTGGAGAAGATGCAGTAGGGAACCTACCGAGTCCCAGGGGATGCTTATGTTGGAAATTATGGAGAGGTGTGATTGAAAGGCAGGATTAAAAGTGCCAGCAAACTACACAATTCTGATATTTATGATCCAGAAAAGGTGTAGACTGTGATGGCTGCTGTTTCTCCTGGCCATTGATCTCAGCAGTGTCCCCTTCCATAATCTGCATATTTAATAGACATTTGGAAAATCTAAAAGAGGAATATGCAACAGAAAGCAAATATGCTTTTCAATACGACAAAAACAATAATTATTTCACTATAGGAATTAAGTTTATGATTTCAGGGTTAGATATGGGATACTTTGGAAGACTTTGGGATAATTACGATGCATTCAGACACACACGTTTTGTAGTTAATGCTTAAACGCAGTAAAATACCTGAAGCAGATCAGATGAACAATAATGTCTAATTTTATTGTTAATGCACAAGCACAAAATTAGTTGTGCAACAAAAATGAATTGCAACACTGCCGGATAAGACAATGTTTATTTTTGAATAATTTTTAAATTGTGAAAACAGAGAGGGAGATACCCTGCATACCTTGCTACACCAAGGTACTCCTGGTCCGTAATTATAGGTAATTTCATCTCCTTCTTTAAAGTCTGTTAAAGCAAACAGACAAAGATGTGGGCTTCCATCCACTTCAGTCTTCTGCATTCTGCCATTTGGGTGCTTGTGGTCATCATTAACCAGCCTACCAAAAGATCCGTCTTCTTTTGCAGCATCAATACTTAATACACAACGAGAGAAAGAGAGAAGTATTCAGTGACCGAATATTCGACATCAAATTCTACAAATATGATAGCTCTGCACAGAATTTTTATTGTTAACGGTCAGATGTAAATGTTTAAGTGGACAAATACTTTACAACTGCAATTTTCAAGTACAATGAAAGTACACTTTGAAGAAAAACTATGCAGACTGTCATTTTTTATGCAGGTTAATTCTATGGATCATTTAATTAGTGGTGCTTGAAAAGCACTACTACTGTTCCCTTGCATACTTAATAATAATAATAATAATAATAATATTATTATTATAATAATAATAATAATTATTACTACTCTCCGGCCGGCGCTCAAAAGTATTGGGACCCCGCACGGCCAGCTCTCAAAAGTACTGGTGCCCTTGACAGTCGGCTCTAAAATGTATTGGCGCACTACACGGCCGGCTCTAACAATGCTGGTGCCATATCTGTCCGGCTCTGGAAAGTATTGGCGACCTACGCTGTCGGCTCTGGAAAGTATTGGCGCCCTGCGCTGTCGGCTCTCGAAAGTATTGACACCCGTCCCTGTTTCGCCAACGCAAGCACCACTCACATTTTCTTCAGGAAATGTACCATTCCAGTTATTATTATTCTTCTTCCACTTTTTTTTCGGCGCGTAACTAAGTCCCGCACCGTTTGTCGACGGGTGAGGTGTTGAATCGATCGGCTTATTGAGGAGAGGTGTGCTATGACTTTTATAAGCTATTGGAATGCCGGAATTCCTGCTACGGAAGCTCAAATTCTGAAAATTTCCCATAGACTTGCATTGAGCTGTGAAAGTATTGGCCCCCTAAGGAGAAAGCTCTAAAAGTTTTGCCCCCGTACACGTTCGGCTCTAGAATGTATTGGCACCCGATCCGGCCGGCGCTCAAAAGTATTGGCACCCCGCACGGCCAGCTCTCAAAAGTACTGGCGCCCTTGACGGCTGGCTCTAAAAAGTATTGGCGCACTACACGGCCGGCTCTAACAACGCTGGTGCCCTATCTGTCCGGCTCTCGAAAGTATTGGCGCCCTACGCTGTCGGCTCTCGAAAGTATTGCCGCCTTTAGCGTCTGGCACTCGAAATTATTGACACCCTACGCTTTCGCCTCTCGAATATATTGGTTCCCTAGAGTCCGGCATTCGAAAGTATTTGCGCCCTATTTGTCCAGCTTTAAAAGTATTGGCACCCTACACGGCCAGTACAGTGCTAACACATGCTAGCAACATGCCAGCATGATGCTAAAACATGTTAGCACGATGCTAAAACATGTTGGCACGATGCTAAAACATGCTGGCACGATGCTAAAACATGCTGGCACGATGCTAAAACATGCTGGCACGATGCTAAAACATGCTAGCATGACGCTAAAACATGCTAGCATGACGCTAAAACGTGCAAAAACATGCTAGCATGATGCGGAAACATGCTAACATTATGCTAAAACATGCTAGCATGATGCTAAAACATGCTAAAACATGCTAGCATGATGCTAAAACATGCTAGCATAATGCTAAAACATGCTAGCATGATGCTAAAACATGCTAGCATGATGCTAAAACATGCTAAAACATGCGAGCATGATGCTAAAACATGCGAGCATGATGCTAAAACATGCGAGCATCATGCTAAACCCCTCTAGCAACCTATTGGTCCGACTCTCGAAAGTATTGGCGCCCTACGCGGTCGGCTCTCAAAAGTATTGGCGCCCGATCTGAATTTTGCCACACAAGCACCACTCACATTTTCTTCAGGAAATGTACCGTTCTAGTTATTATTATAATAATTATTCTTCTTCTTCCACTTTTTTTCGGCGCTAACTTGTCCGCACCGTTTGTCGGAGATCGAAGGGTGAGGTGTCGAATCGATCGGCTTATTGAGGAGAGGTGTGCTATGACTTTTATAAGCGATCGGAATGCCGGAATTCCTGCTACGGAAGCTCAAAATCAGAAAATTTCCCATAGACTTGCATTGAGTTTCGAAAGTATTGGCCCTCTAAGGAGAAAGCTCTAAAAATTTTTCCTCCGTACACGTTTGGCTCTATAATGTATTGGCACATGATCTGTTCGGCTCTCAGAAGTATTGGCGCGCTACACGGCCGGCTCTAACAGTGCTGGTGCCATATCTGTCCGGCTCTCGAAAGTATTGGCACCCTACGCGGGTGGCTTTTGAATGTATTGGCGCCCTGTCCCGATTTCACCACAGCAAGCACCGCTCACATTTTCTTCAGGAAATGTACTGGTCTAGTTATAATTATTCTTCTTCCACCTTCGTGCCATTTTACCTCTAAAGAAAATGTTAATATATTGAGATTTTCAGTCCCTAGTGATGTTCTGAGTAAGAAAATAACCATATCCGTGCTTGCTAATAACTTTGCTGAGTGAAAACCTGTTCTACACACAGATCACAGCTCAGCTGCGGTGTTTAGAGACGCAGAATAAAAGGAGCGCGCTGTAGTTACAACATCGAAGCACATCACACCACCGCTCAGCGCTTTACAGATTCATAACAAACTAAAAACTTGCAACTTGAACTAATGAGCTCGGCTCGGTCCAGACTACTGTCCACCCTGTCCTCGATTTCAGAGGCTTTAAACTCAATCCAGCGCTCAGATCGATAACTATTTAGGAAGCCTGACTCTGCTATTTATAACCGAACTATCCGTTACATGGTGAAGCTAGTTACAGAAGTCGGTATAACACTAAATATTCACATGCCAACTACCAAAGCCTATTTAATATATTAACTTCATTTTATTAACTTATTGTACTTACTAACGTGCTAGATTGGTTAAAGTGTGTGCTAACGCTAAGACATGACCGGGCTGGGGGGGAGAGAGAGAGACGAGAGATAGAGAGAGAGAAAGAGAGGGAGGGTAAAAAATGATTTAAAAAGTATACAAGATCATAGTAAGAAATGAAAGAAAGTATTAGAAACTAGTGTAGAAAACAAACAATCTGATCAGTGTCACTGTTTATAATTCATACTGTTTACTGCTTTTCTTTCTTTCTTATTCTTGTCTTTTTGTGTGAGTTACAGCGAGAGTGAAGTGTCCAGCGTCTCATTAGTGTGTGATAACTGCGTGATGACTTCACTCAGACTGTGTGTGTGTGATGTGTGTGAGTGTGTGAGATACGTGTGTCGGTGATGTGTGTCTGTGTAAGTGTGGTGCACTGACCTGGAGTGTGTCCTGCTCTTGGGCGGGGCCACTGGACAGGAGGACGAGGGGGGAGACGAGCGGAGGTTGGACTTTGGAGCAGAGGTACAGACAGTGTTGCAGACCGAGCTGCAGCGTAACAGCCGACACTCCTCAACACTCCTCAACAACAACTGGGGCAAGTGTTCTGTCTGGATCTCTATATACACATCTCCTACACACACTTACAGAGAGAGAGAGAGAGAGAGAGAATGTAAGACAGCTTATCTGCTGAAAGTCATGCTGTAACTGAAGCTGAAACTGTTACACAGTCAGTGTGTAAAATGTAAAGTCTTGATGCTGTGTTTTTGGTGTACGATGTTTTTGGTGTACGATGGTGTTTTTGGTGTACGGTGGTGTTTTTGGTGTGCAATGGTGTTTTGGTGTACAGTGGTGTTTTTGGCTGACATGTAAAGAGTCCTCAGGGGTTTAATAAGATCACCACTAAGAACTGAATACTTACTTCAAGTTGGTTAATGACCTTAAAACATTTAAACAGAAATGGGGTGTAAATCAATGTATTTGTGATGTTGATTATAACGGAAATATGACATTTTTATTTTAGTTTTTTTGGTGATTATGTGATGTGCTGAAACATGATGCTTAACTGATTCGTCTATGGGGGGGGGGGGGGGACATTTTAATCTTTGGTATTAAATGATATTTTAAAGTCAGGTCCATCCAAGGGTTTTCTCTCTCTCTCATTCTGTCTCACCTAGGATTCTCTCTCTCCCTCTGTCTCACCTAGGATTCTCTCTCTCTCGCCCTCTCTCCAAGGGTTTTTCTCCCTCACCTAGGGTTCTCTCTCTCTCTCTCTCTCTCTCTCTCTCTCTCTCTCTGTCTCACCTAGGATTCTCTATCTCTCTCCCTCTCTCTCGCTCTGTCTCACCTAGGATTCTCTATCTCTCTCTCTCTCTCTCGCTCTGTCTCACCTAGGATTCTCTCTCTCTTTCTCACTCTCTCCCTCACCTAGGATTCTCTCTCTCTCTCTCTCTCTCTCTCTCTCTCTCTGTGTGTGTGTGTGTGTGTGTGTCTCTGTCTCACCTAGTATTCTCTCTCTCTCTCCAAGGGTTCTCTCACTCTCTCTCCTTCGCACGCCCCCTCGCACTCTTGCTCTCTCTGGATTTCTGTAAAGCTGCTTTCTAGCAATGTCTAATAATAAAACATTAATTCACATCAGTTTCATTTCTATAAATCACTTGTTAGAAGTGATTTATAGAAATATGAAATAGAATGTTATTGATATTCTACTAACTGTTGTAATCTCAGAGATGCATGATGCCAAATCTGAGACATTTATAAAGCAAGTTTTTTGTGAAATGAAAACATGTTGGTGCTCATAAAATATCCTGTTTCTCAAAAAGTAGTGTGATTAATTGCTTTTAAATGAGCTATCATGTTCAGGTAGTTAACCATCTCCTCCACCTAATCAGACCGATCTTTTAACACCAAATGCTTCATGAGGGGCCAAAAGTGCTCGCTCTGCATCAAGCTCTGGTATATTATAATAATATATAACAATAATAATATATATTAATATTATACTTGCTCAGTTATTTATTGAGAAAAATGATCCAGTATTACATATCTGTGAGGGGTAAAAGTATGTGAACTGTTGCTTTCAGTAAGCGGTGTGAGCTCCTTGTGCAGTAATAACTGCAGATAAACGTTTGGGGTAACTGTTGATCAGTCCTGCACATCGACTTGGAGGATTTTTATCCCGTTCCTCAGTCCAGAACAGCTTCAACTCTAGGATGTTGGTGGGTTTCCTTACATGACCTGCTTGCTTCAGGTTCTTCCACAACATTTCTACTGTATTAAGGTCAGGACTTTGACTTGGCCATTCCAGAACATTAACTTTATTCTTCTTTAATCATTCTTTGGAATGACATGTGTGCTCAGGGTTATTGTCTTGCTGCATGACCCACTTTCTCTTGAGATTCAGGTCACAGACAGATATCCTGATATTTCCCTTTAGAAATCGCCGTCCTGGTCCAGATGCAGCAAAACAGGCCCAAACCATGATACTACCACCAGCATGTTTCACAGATGGGATGGGGTTCTTGTGCTGGATTTCAGTGTTTTCCTTTCTCCAATCATAACGCTTCTTATTTAAACCAAAAATTCTATTTTTGTCTCATCCATCCACAAAACATTTTTCCAACATCCTTCTGTTTTGTCCACATGATCTTTAGCAGACTGCAGAAGGTCAGCACTGTTCTTTTTGAGACCAGTGGCTTTCTCCTTGCAACCCTGCCATGTACACCATTGTTGTTCAGTGTTCTCCTGATGGTAGACTCATGAATATTAGCCAATGTGAGAGGGCCTTTAGCTGCTTAGAAATTACCCTGGGTTCCTTTGTGACCTCGCAGTCTATTACATATCTTCATTTTGGGGAGATCTTTATTGGACCCTACTGCAGGGTAGGGTAACAATGGTCATGAATTTCCTCCGTTTGTACACAAACTAACTGTCTGTGTATTGGTGGAGTCCAAACTCTTTAGAGATGGTTTTGTAACCTTTTCCAGACTGATCAACATTAACAACCCTTTTTCTGAGATCCTCAGAAATCTCCTTTGTTCATGCCATGATACACTTCCACAAACATGTTGTGAAGATCAGACTCTTACAGATCCCTGTTCTTCGTCATCCCATTGATTGAAGACACCTGACTCTAATTTCACTTTAAGATTAACTGCTAATCCTAGATGTTCACATACTTTTGCCACTATCAGATTTGTAATATTGGATCATTTTCCTTAATAAATAAATGACCAAGTACAATCTTTTTGTCTCATTTGTTTAACTGGGTTCTCTTTATCTACTTTTGGACTTGTGTGAAAATCTGATGATGTTTTAGATCATATTTCTGCAGATATAAATAAAAGTCTGTTTGCTGTACACATATTACCAGTATCCAGTGTTTTTCAAAATAAAATCTTATCGCTTGATAGCGTAGAACCTCGTACTCCAAACACAAATCTGCTACTAGACGCGCAGCATACACACATACAGTATAGACAAATATTGATTATAAAATAACAAGGTGTCTACAAGGTGAATGAGGCAGAGCAGCGCACAGCTGCGGTGTTCAAAGGTCAGTCTGAGACCGGATCTTCCCAACAGCTGAGAAAAGAACAACAACAACAAAAAAAGACAGACTAATGTGCTCATTCTAAACATTATCGTTTTTATTGTAATAACTTCTACAGGGACTTCTACAGGAAGTCTACTGATTATTCAGACTAGTCGCTGCAGCCCCAAACATGAGTTATATGAAGTGTAACTATATACAGATAACGTTATTTAGTATTAATGTAATAAATCATTGTGTACTTTGTTTTTCTTTAAAAAAAAAAAGTTAGTGTTAGGTTTTACACACCAGTATAATGTGTCAAGTCTGATTCATAACGCTTAGTTTTCCAGATATACTTTCCTCATATGTGACGAGGCGTATGAATGAATGCTGACGTTCATTCATCCAGTAAATGAAAGGTTTGTTGCAAATGAACATGACGATAAACTGCTGTCCATCAGAAATTGTAGGAGGCAGGTATACATGTATATGGGCTTGGAGGGAAGGTAGGATGAAGGAGTTATAAATAATAATTACAGTGTTACTGTACATGTAAACTTTAGAGCTTTGATTTTACCCACTGGCCCTTTAAATTATACTAATACTGTATAAAATGGGAAGAAATCATATACATGCTGAAGCTACAGCTATATAATTTACCTTTGTCTCTGCACTCAGGATGGGACTGAGTAGACATACCTCATATCCATGGAGTGCATCTGCAGCAAATACACCACTCTGAAAAACAGAAGAAAAGAAATGTGCATAGAAAACACTTTTCTCTGATGGGAAAAAGAGCTGTGAAGTATAATGGAGGAGTTTTTAGTTCACCTCATGAGATCAGGATCCTCAGTAAGATCAGTCACAGAGTCCTGGTACTGGAGGTCCTGTAGTGACAAACACTGCTACTAATAATCGCTCAATAATCTGTGCCTTTATGGGGGTTTTAAAGATTTAGTTGCTTTGTTTGATAAGATGCTTTGAGAATTATTCCTCAGTTTTCAGCCTACATTTAAAGTTCCTGCGTGTGTTTGAAAACCTCTTACCTTGCCATTTGTCTGCCCTGGTGTGCAAAGCCACTTCTCTAGAAGGATATTACTGATATTGAGAAGGTCAACACCGTTAATGGGTGCGGTCTCTTTAGCCACTGCGTGAATTTCTGGTCAGGCAAACAAAAGTGGCACAGAAAACATGTGATGAGTAAATGCTGTTGTTAAAAACTGTTTAAAGCAGCCTTTTGTTATACACCCTAGGGCTTGGGGTCGACCGATAGTGGATTTTACTGATACCAGTAACCAAGTCGGGCAGAATTTTAAACTGATACTGAATGAAAACACTCGAAGTAAAATATTCCTGAACTTTATTACAAAAATAAAGTACTGACTGAACCATGAAAAATGTACTGCACATTTTAAAATGAAATATAATATATTAACTATTAATAAACATTAATTTAACGTAGCACTCTGTTAGATTTCCAAGTATCTCAGGAATCTCATATTTATGTCTTCAAATCTCCATCAGCCTGTTCTACCATTACTTCTATTAACTTTTAGTTCTGTGCTGCTATGAGCTAGAAAGTGTGGTTTACCGCAGAGTTCAGGCCTGGAGAGTCCAAATGAACATACACACACACAAACACTGACACACATGAATGTTCACAGAGACTTCTGGTTTATTTCAAGCAAAACAAAAGTATTTATACACATTGATAAGAAGCAGTGCGTTTCTACTGGTCCAGGTGTCAGACAGATTTAAACAAAACACACAGCACATAGTCATAATACAAAATAAGTCCTGTGTCATGTTGACATGGAAATACATAATATAACCAAGGATAGCAGTTGATCAGCTTATTTAAAGAGGTTATTAAATGAATACAAGGTAATTAAACGAATACATTCATCATAGGTATTTGATAGCAGTTCATAATATAAGAGTACATGATAAGAGAATTTCCCTTCACACTCCAAATAACAAATAAAAATAGAGATGTCCAAAATGAATTAAAAAACACTTCAAATAACAAGAATGAGTTTTTATTTCTCCTCTAGAGGTCACTCTCGTGCTGCATAATGACATCGGACAGTTCTCAGCCGCTCCTGCAAGGGACGCAGCCGAGCTCTACTAAGGGCTGCATGGTTCTCAATGAAATAGGAAACTTTTTTTTTGGCTTGAGCAATTATTCGATTCTTACATTACTTACGGAGGCTGCATTTGAACAGACAATAAGGAAATGTAAAGCTTCAGTGCTCCGAGTTTGACAGCAAAATATTCACATCTTGATCTACACCATGAAAAAAATTTCCATACTTTCTCCAGACTTTCCAGAACCGTGCCTCGCTTGCTGACATTTAGGCACATCATGATTCTAAATGACCAGCAACATCAGTACATCAACCCTAACCTTTCATGAGTCCACACTTTCATGAGTATAACCATTAAAAAAAGAGGCTATTGTACATCTTAATAAATATTCAAGTTGCAATCAAAATGGTGCGTGATTGCTTGAGTATTGGTGCTTAGGGTCTGCATGGTCAGATTTACTCTCACCAGGGGAGGTCTGTCCAGCAGGACTCTTCACGTGCTCCACCACTGAGCTGTGCTCGAACAGAGACACGATGAGACGGCCGGGCAGTCCCGTGAGCTTCAGCAGCTTGGGGCAGTCCAGCTGAAAAGTCATGAACACGTTCTCTGTGGCTGACCGCTGATACTGCAGCTTCGAGGTGAAGCTCTCTCCCCTCGTCTGTAGCTCCTCCTACACACACACACACACATACACACACACACACACACACGAAACAAATCCATAAACAAGTGCATTCAATAGATCATAAAGTAAGTAGAGTCATTTATGCTGTATTAAATATATACACTGTATAGAAAATATAAAATGATGCCTAATATTTTTGTAATAGTTGTTAGTCAACAAAAGAGCCTCTCTGTAAATGCAACAGGACTGCAAAAGAAAAAACAAAGCAGCGACCAGTTATATTAAAGCGCAGAATAAAACTAAGACAAACCTGTATTCATGGAAATGACATGACTTTAAGGCTTAACCAAGATAAGTGGAAAAACAGTTTGGTCAATAGCGATGGGAAGGAAAGACATCATTGTAAAATTTGTTTATAAACAAAACACTAAAGATTCATCTATAAAAGAATTAAAATAAAAACTCATACATATATAGATTTATTTTATAAAGCATCTTATTCCTGTGGTAACAAACCTGTAGCGTATCAGACTTCAGCAATTTGTGTACGAGGTCCAAGCTGAATTTCAAACACATGGTTCTCTCTGCACCTGTAAACAAAGCAGCAGGGCAAATTTCTATATTTATAATAAATAAATCTGTTCATGATAGAGTAATATAATCAGTGATTAGACGAGGTTTAGAGAGGCCAATCGTAACAAAACTCAGTGGACCGGTTTGACTCTTGACCCCAGAGGTCTGTGCTCAATTTGAACCCAAACGGTCACTGGGAGGCACCATCACATTTTGTTTTGTGTGTGGATTTTATATCATGTGATGTTTCCCACAAACACAAATTCTTTATATCAAATTGTAGATCTCCTTATTTTGAACAACTGTGCCTCAAGAACCACTGCTGTCAATCAAATTGCTGTCAACTCATACATACATGTACACACATTATGCACACACACATGAACTGGTGTGACTAACAGACCAGATCTTGTGCGATTTGTAAAAATAAATAAATAAAATTATTATATGAGCACAGTGACAGGGGCACCTTCATAAAGTTTTGCATAAGGTCCCCAGATGTTTAGGACAGTCACTGGATTTAGTTTTACACATTAATTTATAAATATCTATTGAATAAAAATGAAGCCATGTTTTTCATAATTGTTGTACAGATAGGTGGCAAATTAAAGGAACACCCTTAAGAAAGGAGTTAGGGGTGAGGGCATTTTTCTGGCATGGTTTGGGTCCACTTATCCCCTTAAAGGAAATGGTCACTGCACATCAATATGAAGTGGTTTTGAATGATCACCTTTTTTCCTATGATGAAGCATTTCTATCCTGTTACAAACGGACAATGCACCATCCATAGGGCACAAGGGGTCAATGAATGGTTAATGATGTGAAGGATATGTCATGGCCTAACCTGATCTCAACCCAGTTGAACATCTATGGGAGATTTCAGACCAATGTGTTATGTCTATGTGATGTCTTCATCATTATCAAGACAGCAAATGATGATCTTTTGGAACAATAGTGTGCCATTCCAGCAGTACAATTCCAGAGACTTCTAGAATCAATGCCAAGGCACATTGAAGCTGTTCTGGGAACACATGGTGGCTTAACACTGTTTATTAAGGTACTGTTAATTTTCCCTTTAATTTCTCACCCATCTGTATAATGTCACTGTCACATGGAAACCTAGTATCTCCAGATTTGATCATTTTTCCTTCTTTAAGTTCTTTATAAAACAATGCTATTGGTCACCCTTTACATTTAACTGTGGGTTTCACAAATATTTAACCAATGAAAAGTATTAAAAAGTGTTTGTGACTAAATCTCAATCTCTAAAACTTTTGGTAAAGCCTCATAACTCCACCCCACCTACATGTTGAAGGATTGATGTGCCACACAGCAGAGCTGAACGTAAACAGTGATCTTGAAGGTACATAAAGAACTGGTTGCTTTGAATAAATACAGCGTTTTCTTTCATCAGTAAACACCAAGTCTGTAAAGGCTTTTTTAATCTAACATTAATGTCATTTAAAAAATTTTTTTATGTACAGCCACACTTCCAACTGTAACAGTTCACTGCACAACATACAGGTTTTTTTTTTCCTGAAAAGTAACAGTTTGTCATGTGAGGTTTCCACCCGAGAGTGACAGCATGTACAGTGTCCTCCACTAATATTGGCACCCTTGGTAAATATGAGCAAAGAACAAAACCTTTTGTTAAAAAAATTCACAAAAATACTCTGCTCTCATGGATAAACAATTGCAAACAGGTTTATTAAAAAAATGTTACATGGGTGCACAACAATTTTTTTTTTTTTTTTTTTTTTTTTGTATAGCGCTTTTTACAATAGACATTGTCTCAAAGCTGCTTTACAGAAATATCAACATGGTATACAGATATTAAAGGTGTGAATTTATCCCAACTGAGCAAGCTACTGAGTGGCGACGGTGGCAAGGAAAAATTCCCTAAGATGTTTTAAGAGGAAGAAACCTTGAGGGGAACCCGACTCAGAAGGGAACCCATCCTCATCTGGGTAACAACAGATAGTGTGAAAACTGCTATGTAATGATTGTGATTGAGTGTTTCTCTCTGTAGTGGTTTTATTCCTAGTTAATTTTGCTACTGTGTTGAAAAGGAATCTAGAATTGTTTTTGTTGTCTCCTATTAAGGTGGAGAAATAGATTTTTCTAGCATCGCCAAGAGATTTTCTATATTTCAGTAGGCTCTCCTTCCATGCTGTTTGAAATATCACCAGTTTGGTTTGACGCCGTTTACGTTCTAATTGTCGAGTGGTCTGTTTTAAGGTTCGCGTTTGATCGTTATACCAGGGTGCTAATTTTTTTTCTCTAATTATTTTCCTTTTGAGTGGAGCCACTCTATCTAGTGTGTAGCAGAGTGTTGACTCCAAGCTTTCAGTCGCCTGATCGAGTTCTATGGGATCTGACGGTGATCCAAATCTAATTGATGTTTCTGCGAGGTTATTTATGAAGCTCGGTGCAGTAGCTGATGTGTAGGTACGTTTTACGCGGTAGCGAGGCGAGGTGGAAATATTATGATCAATTCGTATTATGAACGAGATAAGATAATGGTCTGAGACAACTTCAGACTGCGGAAAAATGATAATTTTTTCTATTCTTAGTCCGTATGTTAGTATGAGGTCAAGAGTGACAATTATTAGCACCCCTATGAATCCATGAGAAATACAGTATCTCACAAAAGTGAGTACACCCCTCACATTTTTGTAAATATTTGATTATATATTTTCATGTGACAGCACTGAAGAAATGACACTTTGCTACAACATAAAGTAGTGAGTGTACAGCTTGTGTAACAGTGTAAATTTGCTGTCACCTCGAAATAACTCAACACACAGCCATTAATGCCTAAACTGCTGGCAACAAAAGTGAGTACACCACTAAGTGTAAATGTCCAAATTGGGCCCAAAGTGTCAATATTTTGTGTGGCCACCATTAAGTTCCACTGCAGTGGCTTAGTAGGTGGCTTTGTACTCAACCTATTTGCATTAAATGAATTAGATATCATTTTATGTTAACAATATTTTCCCCTTCACATATTGAAGCCATTGATTTCTAATAATTTGACAATTATATGAGTGTACGATATTGACCCATAGAGTAGATACAAGTAAAAAGCAGATGCAATTTGTCAACTTTGCTCATTTATTTATCATCAGTAACCACTTCATCCTGCTCAGGATTGAGGAGGATCCAGAGTTTATCCAGGATTAATGGGCAAGAGGCAAGAATATATCTTACATCAGTCCATCACAGGAGACCACGGACACACACACAGACACAGAATCACAGACTCATTCACACCCTGGGGCAAGATAGCATAGGAGATCCACCAACCAGTAGGTCTATGTGTGGTGGGAGAAAACCTGGAGGAATCCTGCACAGACGCAGGGAGAAACTGCAGTTCCACATAAACAGTATCCTGAGCTCAGGATCGAATCAGGGAACATGGAGCTGTGAGGTAAACTGGTCTACATGAACCATACTCATACACAATATATGGTAAATCCACTTGGAGGAAGGAGTGGGGATGATTCATTATTAATAATTATTAGGGCTGCAACTAACCATTATTTTCATAATCGATTAGTTGGCCGATTATTTTTTCGAATAATCGGATGGGGCGGGGCAAATGTTCAGTACCATTTCTTCTTACTTGAAATAAAATCCACAAACTGAGTGTTACTTCAGACTAAAACTTTACACAAGTGTTTGTCCAAAACAGAAAAGAACCCAATTCAAACACACACACACACACACAGCAGAATATATATTATTAATTAGGACTGTAGTTTAATTCAGTGCTTTTTGTGCAGCCATGAAAATAATGCATAAATACTATAAAATAAATTATATAAAATTTTGTGTTTGAATTAGACATTACAGATCTTACTCACGCTACACTCTGTATCAGCGCGTCTACACCGCGCGTGATCGCAACGCGGCCTCGTTAATAACACATCACTTCCGTTATAATAAACAACAGAATTTACACTGTAAGCGCGCAGATACAGCATATAATGACAATAAACTTAAATTAAACTAAACCTTTTAAGCAGCGTGCACCAGTTTCCCCTGCCTCTTACACACAGTGGATATGAACATAATTTTGTGCTCCACGGTGTTTAATACTCACTGCATTTCTGATTTTCTTCCTCAGTCACGTGATGATTTCTCCTCCATCTGATGGAGACTGACATCATGGGAATAATAGGTAACGCTGACAGAGAGTAAACTGGAGAAAGTCAGTGTCGGTGTCTCTGAGTGTCTGCTAATGCTAGCGTGCGTATGACGTCATGCGTCATCGTGACTTATACTACCGGTTAGTAAAAAAATCGCTAGTGATACATTTGAGATGATTTTACCGTTCTAAAATCCACACAGTAGAGTATACAGACAGTAGAGTATACAGTGCCTAGTGTAAGTGTACAGTACTTCATTTGGGACAGAACTTTAGTATTTACTCCCCGAAGCGTGTTTTCTGAACAGAAGTAACGTAATGCCGACCATCTAATCCATAATGAGATTCATTACAATAATTTTCATCATCGATTATTATCCATTTTATCGATTAGTTGTTGCTCTAGTGCAAATATATAAATATAAATGATTTGACTTTTTTTTGACCCAGTGTAAAATGTTAAAGAGCTATCACTATTTCTCTAGATATAACCATGCGGTGTGTTAGATGGTGGTATGCTGTGTTCAATAGGACTATGTGAGCACAAACAAACACTGAAATCTAAGAATGTTTTTTTAAACAGATAATTAATAAAAATGTGTCCGCACAGGTCTGTTAGATCTTTAACATATAACAGGTAGTGCAATAATGGAAAAATGGTATAAATGTAAACATTACATGCTTTGACTGAGTATTCAGCAAATTAGCTTATACCAAATATGATCATAGCAGTTATAGTGATAGCAGCCAGGTAAAGTGTATTTAAAGTGTATATAGTGACAGTAAATTAGATCCTATGTTTTTTTATAATACAGTACAGTATAATTCAGTTGTTCTATTAGTGCAATTTCAACCAAAATACAGTTGAGTGTAAAAGTTTGTACCCCCTTTTGGTTTCTTTTGGACGGAAGAGTGTTAAATGTCCTAAACACTACAAAATTTGACTGTAAGTAGAAGTTAATTTTATTATCAGACTCAGATATCCATGTTAATATTTTTAATACTGCTCATTAGTGTTAAATGACTTGAAAGAGTCAACACATCGGATGGTCATGGCAGGATCTTGATTTTGTGTTCAGTAAACCAAATGTGTTGATTTTGATGTATGTTTTGGATCACTGTCCTGCTGGAAGATCCAACCACGGCCCATTTTAATCTTTCTTGCAGAAGCAGTCAGGATTTTATTTAATATCTGTTGATATTTGGTAGAGTCAATGATGCCATGTATCCTAACAATATGTCCAGGTCCTCTGGCAGAAAAACAGCCCCAAAACATTAAAGATCCTCCACCATATTTAACAGTGGGCATGAGGTACTTTTCCATATGACTACCTCTCTGTGTGCTCTAAAACCACCTCTGGTGTTTATTACCAAAAAGCTCTATTTTGGTTTCATCTGACCATAGAACCCGATCCCATTTGAAGTTCCAGTAGTGTCTGGCAAACTGAAGACACCTGAGTGTGTTTTTGGATGAGAGTAGAGGCTTTTTTCTTGAAACCCTTCCAAACCACTTGTGGTGATGTAGGTGAATTTGGAGACTTTCTGACCCCAAGACACAACTAATTTCTGCAATTCTCCAGCTGTGATCCTTGGAGATGTTTTGGCCACTCGAACCGTCCTCTTCAGTGCGTTGAGACGATATGGACACACGTCCTTGTCTAGGTTGATTCATAACATTTCCAGTAGACTGGAACTTCTTAATTATTGCCCTGATGATGAAAATGAGCATTTTCGATGCTTGTGCTATTTTCTTATAGACACTTCCCATTTTGTGAAGCTCAACAACCTTTTGCTGCACATCACAGCTACAGTGGTGCTTGAAAGTTTGAACCCTTTAGAGTTTTCTATATTTCTACATAAAGATACACAAGTTTTCCAGACAAGTCCTAACACTACACAAAGATAACCCATTTAAACAAATGTGACAAATATTATACTTGGTCATTTATTTATTGCAGAAAATAATCCAATATTACATATCTGGGAGTGGCAAAAGTATGTGAACCTTTTGCCTTCAGTATCTGGTTTGACCCCCTTGTGCAGCAATAACTGCAACTAAACATTTCCAGTAACTGTTGATTAGTCCTGCACATGGGCTTGGACATCAGTTTTGGCCATTCAAAACCAATAACTTTATTGTTCTTTAACCATTCTTTGTTTTGGGCCATTGTCTTATTGCATGCCCCACTTTCTCTTGAGGTTCAGTTCAGTTCCTGGGTTCATTCTTGCCCTGCGGTTGTGGAACTCACCACTACACTAATTATAATCTTTCAGATAGCTTGGAGATTTAGTACGTGTAGACCTTCTCAACTCAGGGTTTTCCATCCCAAGGAAAGTTTCTGACACAGCCACTTCAGAAGTTCCTCCCAGTTTTTGTTTGTGACTTTCCTCAGAGAATGAGGAACCTGAGTCTTTTGTAGAAGGCACTGGAATGTCAACATCTGGCCGTGAAGTGTCTAACAACTCTGGTGCTGGTGCTACGGATGTTGCATTGTGCCTGTCTCTCATCTGATCAATATGTCAGTGCACTACTTGCCCACTTCCCAATGCTACTGTGCACCATACAGGACTAGTTTTTTTCTGAACTGTTCCTGGAATAAAAGTAGGTCCAGAGCTGAAGTTCCTAGTATACACTGGGTCACCCACCACAAGATATCTTTCCTTTGCATGTTGGTCATGGTACCATTTTTGTCTCAATTGTTTGTGTCTCAATGAGACCCTGTGTAGACCAGTTTCCTTCCACACAGCTGATTTGCCAGTGGTCGACTGTGGCGTCGTTCGGTAACTGAACAGCACTCTGGCTAGCTTTTTCAATGGACTCTCCAGCACTGTCACGATTTTGAATGTTTGAACGGCCCTTTCAGCCAGACCACTGGAAGATGCATGGTATGGTGCTGTGCTTGTGTTTGATGCCGTTTCTTTCCATAAACTCTTGGAATTCAGCACTGGTAAAAAACAAAAAAACTGCTATGGTCTGACATCACTACTTCTTGTATCCTGTGCTGGCTAAAGGTTTGTCTTTAGCACTAAATGGTAACTGATGGTAACTGGTAAGAGCCGCACGCCGCGGAGGTGGAATCACTACACGAGTCCCCCATAACACAAAGCTTCCCTGTATGCAGAGTTCATCCTATTTCCTTACATATTAGGGATGTCACGATACCAAAAATCTAGTCGTCGGTACCGATACCACCAAATGTACACAATGCTCAATACCATGGTGTGGTTTTTATTTTTTTTAAAAAGAGAGAATAAAAAAAAATTATAAAATTAAAAACTCCTGGAGGACATCCTCCTCTGGCTGATACTGGCAGAGAGAGAGAGAGAGGGATATTTTAGTTCAAACACTGTCTGACCATGACTAATAAGTGCTAAGGTGCACTCCTAAAAGCACACACACCCCTTATACTCTGAATGCAAGCATTAGTTTAAATTCACTGATAAGGTGGCAGGATAAAAAGATTTATTAAAAGCATGAACATGTGTATAATTATTAGTGACATGAGGCTACATTTAGTTGACAGGACACGGGCTGAATGGCGATGCATGGTGGCCCATTAGGAGGTAGTTTATAACATTGCAATGCGTTAGCGTTTAACAAATAACTGGATATTGCTAACATTACATGGAGCATAGTGTCCGTAGTGTATGAATGGGTGTGTGAGTGTGTATGTGATTGTGCCCTGCGATGGACTGTCCAGGGTGTACCCCGCCTTGTGCCCGATGCTCCCTGGGATAGGCTCCAGGTTGGATGGATGGATGGAGATATATATATATATATATATATATATATATATATATATATATATATATATTTTATATATATATATATATATATATATATATATATATATATATATATATATATATAAAATAACTTAATTAAATATAAATGAAATGAGAAATGAAATAATGTTAAATTACTATGGGTTGCATTTAATATCAATTTGACATTAAGCATAGTTTGCTATTTCACTGAAAGCTATTAGCCTTTTTCCTAATAAGGATCACTTTTGTGTTAGTCTACTTTTAATTAGGACTCTATTGTTTTTAAGATATCTAAAAATAAATATTTTATGTTTGTTTATTTATCAATTAACCAACAGTATCATTGCTATTATTTTAATTTAGTTAACAGTGACCATGAGCAGACAGCTTACATTTAACTGTTTATGATAGACTGTATGATTAAAGCTTAAATAAAAAAAGATTGGTATCTGGATCAGTATCAGCTGTAAAAATCCTGATCGGAGCATCCCTAATGAACACCATTAAACTAAAGCGCTCTGCATCTGACGGGTAAATGAACTTACCCAATCACATCCTATATGAGATTATTCAGATATCTACACAATACACACAGAGCGGTTCGAGAACTGACTCCAGCCCAGAACCATGACAGTGGAAATGTCTAATAGTGCAGCTTTAAATATATTTAAGAGGAGCAGACTTCAAACACTGAACATTGAGGTTTATTGTATTTGTTTACGAGGTAAACAGGTTAACGGTTGTTTTTTGCATACAGTCTGTAAAATGAACTGAAAATATTAGATTTAGTTTATCAGAAGGTAAATTAATGTGTCATGGCTCACACTATGTTCCTAAATTCTGTCATAATTGACCAGCTCAAGTTTTCTCATGCCTACTTGTGTGTTGTATTGTGGCATGAGAGAACTTAATAAATGTGAAAGTGCAATAAAATATGTTATCACTAAAATCAATGAATAATCGTGATAATCGAGATCTCAGTATTAATCAAAATAATCCGGATTATCATTTTGGCCATAATCGTGCATCCCTAGATGGCACTGATCCAGGACCTGATAGCAGCAAAAAACAAAACAAAACGGTGGCTCAGCTATCAGAGATAACAGAAATCAAATCATATAACTGATGCATGTAAAAGAGACGTGACTGTTCTTTCACTAGGATTGAATTCATTATATTCGTACTTTATGTATGGGTTTCTGTATGAAAGTTTAATGGTAAACGAGTGCTTCAGTTAAAATAATGAGCGTTGTAGATCTTAAAGAAAACAATATCGCATGGGTATCGTCTGATACTCAAGCTTTCCATTAAGGAAAATAAAAGCTAGTATCATGACACTTCTAGTAAATAAGTCAAATGAAACTGTTTTTATTTATTTATTTAATTTTTAAATTGAATGTTTAAGGATATTGCTGTTTGATTTTCTTTGTTAAAGTCGTTTCACCTTTTGTGATGTGACACACGCAGTGCAGTGCAACTGCTTCTATGTGATTTTTGTCACAGTATATCCTTTTATGGGTCTAAGCATACGGCATAAGATAATTTCAGATTAACAGCCTCATTCTACAGATTACCATTACTTCTTGTTCTGAAGCACTCACTTTAAATCATGTGTGTAAGGTGGTTGTGATCCTGTCAACCAACCGTAAGGATAAATACGATTGCGTGAAGAAGTACCTGTGTGTGGACTGTCCCACTCCAAGCCAGTGTGTGGTGGCTCACACCCTCAGCAGACCTCAGACCCTCATGACCATAGCCCCAAAGATCTCCTTGCAGATGAACTGCAATATATAAATATATAAATATCTGATCTTGTAACTGATCAACAGTGGCACCTCCTAACCCTGGTGTTATTCTATTAAAACATTGTTTTAGTGACTTCTCCTGCTCTTTCAGTTGAAGCACCTGATGATGTTTGTATCGACTGCTACCACGACAGTGCCGCAGGAAAGAGATCCATCGGTGCACTGGTGGCCAGCCTCAACCCGGGCATGTCCAGGTACTTAAAGCATGACTTGTGTGGACTCTGTAAACAGCTTTAAGAAGGGTTGTGTTTAATGAACTAGATTTTAGATTTGAACTTTTCCCCCAGTCTTCAGAAGAGAGGGCATTACCCTTTGTGGTTCATCGTAACTTTAGGAGAGAGAAAAAGTACAATATCGTTCCTTTAATGATTAAAATGTTTAATTGTCAAATTGCTGTGGTATAAGGAATAAAAAGCATCAGGAAGACCTGTTTAGCTTCGTGGTGCGTCACATTACACCATCCTGTCGTTGTCTATCTTTCTACATATAGCAGCATGCTCATGGTTTCTTAATTTGTTGATATTTTTTAATCCCTCGTATATCTGCATATTGTTACTACTACAAATGATCAGTAAAGATTATGAATCCAACAAGAGTTTTTCAGCTCAGTGGTGGGAAATTTCAGAGACTTTTAACACTACTTCCTGCATCTCAGGATTCTTTACTCAGGCCTGAGCTGGTTCTCTTAATCTCACACACTGTTCTCTGTATTTCCATTTCCTTCCAATCGAAGGACAGAATCACAATATTTTAGTCTTGAATCCTCTGAACGTTGTTTTCCTCGCTGCTACCGCCACCTTCATCCTCCTCATAAAGGGTCTGGGCCATGCTCTGTATGCTATGTGCTCTGTATGCTATGTGCCACTGCTCTGTAACCATGAGAGCACTGTCCTTCTCTCAGGTGGTTTTCAAAGTGTGCAGGGTATGAAATGCACTCTGGGAGGAACATCATGCTCATAAATGACCTCGTTACACTGCAGTCTCTTTGATTCCGACTTTACACTCAGGATGAAATACTCACACTGCAGTCTGACGGAACGTGGGAGAAAAAGCGAGCGATTTTAGAATTGTCGCTTCAGTTAAGAAGCGCATTAAGACATGGCTTTTTGTTTTGATTTCTTTTCATCAGCTGTGCTGAAGGCCTACTTCAAATACAACGAATGTTTGCCGTCACGCATGGTGGCGTATCGAGATGGTGTGGGCGATGGCGTGCTGCTGAGCGTAGTCGACTACGAAGTGCCTCAGTTCACGCAGTCCATCAAGGCCATGGGTGAAGATTACGTGTGAGACTCGACACATCTCCATAAAACAGATTTGACGCATGCTTTTTGGGTTTTCCCTCAGCCATCAGTGTTTCTGTGTACGGGCCCAAACTGACCGTGTTGGTGGTGAAGAAACGCATCTCTTCCAGATTCTTCGCTCTCCTCGACGCCAGACTGAGCAACCCTCCTCCCGGAACGGTCATCGACGCCGAAGTCACGTGACCCGAGTGGTGTGTTCAGGCATAGTTCATCCATCTTTTTCTCTTTTTCTAGCGGTCTTTCTGATCGCAGCTTCAGGTTACGTTCGAACGCTGATGGCTTGATTGGTCAGGTACGACTTCTTCATCGTGAGTCACAAAGTGCGCTTCGGCAGTGTGGCCCCCACTCACTACAACGTGGTGTACGACAGCAGTGTCCTCAAACCAGACCACATGCAGAGACTCACCTACAAACTCTGCCACCTGTATTACAACTGGCAGGTAAAAGCCACACACACACACACACACGTTCATACGGGAGGAGGGTTGCTAAGTCAACGATTTTCATTATCGATTATCATCAACTATTATGGATTAGTTGTTGCAGCTCTATTTGCAACACATTATACTAAGAATTGTGTGGTATTTTAAGATGTTTGTTCAAGGTAATGCAGTTAATACCCATTGCAGTTCTTTATACTTCGGGTTATTACTCAGATTATAAATGTATTTGAGTGAGGACATTTATCACCTGTGTGCTTTTTCTGCATTGTTATTAGCATATGTACTGTATGATTTAGTAAAATAATCATTAGCCATTACGTTGTTATTCTGATTACTCTGGGTGTGTGTGTGAGTGAGTTCATGCTCTTGGGTGTGTGTGCTGTGTGCTGCACTTCCTCTTTTTGGTCAGGCCCTAGGCCTTGCTGTAGTTAACTTTTAAGAGACATTGTCTATAAGGAAGAGAGCGTGACTCTGCTCTTTCCCTTATTCTCAATAAAGTCTCATTCTCCATATTTTATTGCCCTTGTGTTTTATTTCTATCAAAAATCTTCTCCAACACTGATAACGATCGGTCTGATGAGACCTGAGCCAGGAGAAGACCGTTCCCTTAATGCCAACAACATTTTCTAATCTATCTAGCGCAGAGGTGCCCAAACTTTTTCCTGTGAAGGGCCAAGTTTGGCCCGCAGGCCCTAGTTTGGGCACCTCTGATCTAGCGTGTAGCGGAGCGTTGATTCGGTCGCCTGATTGAGTTCTGTCGGATCAGACGGTGATCCAAATCTAACTGATGTCTGTGCGAGGTTATTGATGAAGCTTGGTGCAGTAGCTGATGTGAAAGTACATTTTATGCGGTGGCGAGGTGGAAATATGATCCATACGTATTATGAACGAGATAAGAATGATCGGAGACAACTTCAGACTGTGGAAGTGTTACAATATTTTCTATATTTAGTCCGTACGTATGAGGTCAAGAGTGTGACCGCCATTATGAGTAGGCCCGATTACGTTCTGATTGACCTCTACTGAATCTAAGATGGACACAACCGCTGTTCTCAGAGGGTCTTTTGGGTTATCAAAATGAATATTAAAGTCTCAGACGATTAATGCTTTATCTACAGACACAACCAGGTTTGAGATAAAGTCTGCAAATTCACTAAGAAATTCAGCATATGGCCCTGGGGGTCTGTAAATAATAATTAGAGGAATTGACTTATTTTTTGTGGCTACATAAGTTATGCTGGTATAAAGAATTTCAAAAGAATTAAATTCATGATTAGGTTTTTGTGTGACGACTAGATTTTGACTATGGATGAGACCAACACCTCCTCCTCTACCAGTTGAACGAGGCTGATGTACATAACTGTATCCAGGAGGACTGGCTTCATTTAATGCTATGTACTCGTTTGGTTTAATCCAAGTTTCCGTTAAACACATTAAATTACATTCCTGATCAGTAATGATGTCGTTAACAATAAGAGCCTTAGACGTAAGAGATCTAATGTTTAATAGTCCTAGCTTCAGATTAAAGGTGCTGGATGTATGATCTAATTTTAGGTTAATTAGGTTACTAAAACAAACATTCTGAAATTGTCCATGTATTCGTATAGCTCGGGGAACAGACACAGTCTCTATAGAATGTACTACAGGTGTTGGACTATTAATTGAACATTGCTTATGATGAACGTTGTTATTGTAGAAGATGTGCTTACGGTAGACAGTCACTTGGTGTGTAGCGTCTTGTAGATGTTGTCAGACAACAGTTCCGCTCCGAGGCTGCTGGGGTGCAGGCCATCAGGACGAAACAACCTAGGACACTCCCAGAACAGATTCCAGTTATTAACAAACACCAGATTCTGTTCATTACACTGTGAGGGAAATTATTCATTTTTACTTTGAAATAGTTTTATTCTTGTTCTGTTTCATTCTCATGTGAGGATAACGACTCAGAAGGCCATGTGATGTCACTGAGATCAGAATGTTTATCTGCTTACAGAGACACAAACATGTTCTTCTGTTCAAGGTTCGTCTAAACATCATCTAAGATCCTAAAACAAAGCCTGTTTGAACTGCCTCAAACTGCTTCTTATCGGTACACAGAATGATGTCATGCTCTGAGTTTCATATATATAGTAGTGGTTTAGTACAAGCACTTCAGAGCGCTCTCATTATTCTGTCCTGCTTTATTCTATCCTGTATTAACCATCTGAGAGAGGGGTTGTCGCTGCGGGGGTCCCGGCTCAGGAGTATGGGGCGCTCGCAGGTCTTTAGTTTATTTATCGAAAACATTGGATTTGGTGGCACAAGGATCGCCAGCACGTTTGCGTGCCATGGCTCGAGCTGCTCTCTTAGTACAGATCACTGGGAAAATTGCTCTCACACATTGATCTTACACTCATCACACCAGGTCACTTCTATTTTGAATTAGATCCACATGCAACACGACAGCTCATCAAAGAACAGGATATGAAGTCATTCTATGTGTCACCCAAAATTTTAATATTAAACCTATCAGTGTGTCTAATACACCAACTGTAGTGTTGTATTGTCTAATTAATTCTGTGGAGCCAGTCACTGAGAACACTCACGATTGCCTAGCCGAAATTCATATTTCCTCGAGCCAAAGTTTGAACTTTTTAGACGTTCCATCTGGAAGATTTTGTGAGCACCCTGTTCTGCCCAATTGGCCAAATTAAAAGCTATCACTACAGAGTGCGAACTGGTTACGGGTAGAATTGCTAATATATATACTGACTCTGATTATGCCCATGGATTGTGTCATCTGTTTGGAGCTGTTTGCATGCAGTGAGGTTTTAGTAAAAGTGCTGGAACGCCACTTTAACATACCGAGCAAATAGTTTAATCGAATTCTGATTGTACCTACTGTACTTCTCACTGTATGAATTTCAGATGCACATGGTTTTAACCAGTGCTCGAGGGGGAAGTTATGGGAAAAGATAAAACAGCAAGAGGACTGGTCTCTGGACTTACAGGCAATTATGGATAATTATTATTATTTTTTTAAACTTGCAGGCAATGGTGAATAATAATCTGAGTGTGAAATTTATGCTCAAAACAATGTCAGAAAGGGAAAATCAGTATCGATAGGGCTCATATCAATGCCAGAAGGGCCGTTTAAGCACTTGGTGATAGACAGGTTTAGCAGATGGAGGGAGGCAATGCCACCAGCAAACTAAACTGCTGGAACAGTGATTCAATTTTTAACCAGAGAGGTAATTCCTAGAGACGGCATACCATCTCAGATTAGCTCTGACAATGGCTCAGCATTCGTTTAAAAAACAGTGTTACAGTAACTGTGATTAAATTAAAATTTTGATGTGTTTATCACCCTCAGTCACAGGGAATAGTGGAAAAGGTAAGTGGTACCTTTAAGGCTAAGCTTAACGCAATTTGTGCTAACACTAAACTCGTTTCGGTAGATGCTCTACATCTTGCACTAATGACCTATCGCATGCAGACTAACAGAAATATGCATCTAACACCGCATGAAATGCCTACGGGTCGATCCATGTCTGTGTCATACCTGAGAGGTCCTTATGAAGAACTGCCGCTGAAGTAATTACAGATGGGACTAAGAGCATATATGTGATAACTAACTGCTATGTATGAAGCTATCTATTCACAGGACCAGAGCTGGGGACCGAGAGAGGAGACAGAAGTTCCATGTCCTGTGACTCCTGGAGAACAGGTGTACCTAGGGGTGTTCCAGCCCAGAAGGGAAGGGCCATACAAAGTGAGCACCTAGATTAAGACCTAGGAGAAAGGAGGATCAGCTGATCGAAGGGGACGATCCAGTGGTTGACATTGCAGAAGAAAGAACAAGACAAGACATGAGAGAGGGTCTAAATGAAGATAAGGGAGAATGGCAGTCTCAGGCGATGGCAAAGAAGAAGGTCTGTCAGGGGTCGTACCAACAGAGCAGGAGGAAAGAAGGGCTCCTGCTGCTGAGAGCGGTTCTGACGAGCCTGATACACCTGCTGAAGGAGAAAGAGGCCCAAGCAGACGTTCCTTACAGGACGACTTTTCCATAATTGACTTTTCAGCCCTTGACTAGTCTCCAAAACAGTACTGAACTAAAACTGAATGAGACAATCAGTGAGCCAGATTGGAACTCTGATCGGCTGCAACAGGAGGGAACAGATTCCAGCTATATGTGCTTAATCAACTGTGTACTCTACATCACGATGACAACCACAGGCAAGTGCTGAACCAAACGCATACTCACACTTACAAACAATGTCTTGATTTTTGTGGGTAGGGAAAGAGACAGAATCTTTTACTCCTTTCTAGCCAATGGGAGAGGAGATGTTTGTTTCTGGTCTCCAGAGAGAGTGGTTTCAGGATTTGGTCATTGGTAGAAGGCTGACGTGGTCATACATTGATCACTAGTTGGAAGGGACTGGATTGTGAGATTACTCTCTCTAGCTAGATGGGGCTTAGTAAGCCCCAGAGGGGGAGAATATATGGAAAATATCTGAAGTGCAAACAATATGTGTAACTGACATTTGGATATGTTAATGAAGTGAATTCAATATGTAACCAACATTTAGAATTATTACTTGCGCATTATCGTATAATCAATATTGGTTAAAAAACATCATCTATATGTATAATCAACAGTTAGAAGCATAATCTAAATCCATAGAACAATGTTTGATCAAGTTCTATTCTGAGTGGATTTGAGTTGAATGAACTCTGTGTTTCAGTGCATAACAATTGTTCTTCTGTATTAGCTGGCTCCTGTCTCCACAGCAATAAAATTGGCAGTAGATATTCGCATGCGTGAGTAAATAACTTTGAGGCAGATACAAATTAGGGAGTTAGGAGAGGGCCTCGGGAAAGGAGGCAGATATCAGCGGGGACAACTGATAGAGACAGAACAGATGCTCATTGAGGCCTAAGAATGGAGTCAAGGTCAAGACACACAAGCCTGTGTGAAACCTTTTTTTGTAAAAGAAACCTTGTCCTCATGAAACCTTTTCAAGAAAAACAACTAACTGCGCATGTTCCACAAATTTAACATAACACATAGACATGAATATTTAATTGTGGCAAAAGAAGATTGGTCTATTTTCAAACGAGGAAAGGCAAAACTGCACTTACAGAGACTATGCTGTGGAGATAGGTATATAAAGACATGTTTGTGTATGCATAATTCAGACACTCTGCAGACTGTCACACTTTATTGATTTTCAATAAAGTTTATTTACTTTTTGACATCTACTAAACTCTCTGTCTCTGAAGTTTTTGACCTAGGCTAAAAGGCTGATTTTATTCATGACACTCGCAGGCCACGATGGGTTCTAAAATTTGACAGAGGGGCCGGGCCAGGAACAAACGGATGGAGTGTTTCTGTGCACTAATATAAATGACATGTAAAAGCCATTACATGAAAGGATTTGGCCTTTAACAGGTACCAAAGCATGAATATGCAAGGCTCATTGTACCAATTGTTTCCCAAATGCATTAATTTGAGAACACAGTAGAGAAACTCGCGTCCAGTTTCAGTGGGAACAGTGTTGTTGATCTCCCTTTTTTGCCAGTGCATCAAACTCTGGAGTTAGTTTTGTTGTGGCAATTCTCAGGATAGATCCGAGGTGTTGGTCAGTTAACCTGGATCTGTGAGGGGCTTTGTTGATGTTCATGACGCTGAATGTCTGCTCACATACGTAGGTCGAGCCAAACCATGTCAGCATCTTCTGTGCCGTCTCCGGAGGTTGGAAACGTCTCTTCATTAAGTGAAGCATAAAA